>NC_067201.1:10170000-10470000 GCF_000699445.3 Schistosoma haematobium
ATTAAGGAAAAACATTGATGTTCAAAGACAGAATTGAAACAAAATAACTCTGTATATGAAGCGAAAAGACACGACTTTGAAGAGTTAGCAGACTAACAGCCAATCAGAAGGCGGTATGGTAAATGAGGAAGTACCAATTGAAAAAGATGTACTAAGAGTTATAGTTACAGGTAAGAAATTAACATTTATTAATGACAAACTAAATCACTTGAGCTTTTCCTAACAGGTATATAAAGCAAAACAATGAAGTATAGTTTATCTCACTTTTCTAAATACGATGAGATTAGAATTAAAGTCATTTATTCAGTGATCGTCAATGAAAGAAATAGGAATATCGAATTACATAATTTCATCACTAAATCGTTAAGTTACAATATAAATGAATGTCAACAGCTTTGATAATATTTTACTTTACTGGAATAGTGAGGTTATACGCAGGGTATTGGGGAATGATGGTAAATCAGTAGATTAGGTTGTAAATCTTCATCGACTAAGATGGTTGCACCACATGTTAAGTATGCCTGAACACTGATTACCACGACGCACAATGCTGACTAGTGTTGGAAGAAAGTTAGGGGTGGCCAAACCATTAATTTCTAGTCTGAGCCATGTTGGTAGATGTAGACTACTTGGTTGAAGTCCACATGACTAACGTAACCAATGGTTGGAGACTCTGTGTGACATGGCGTCGGTGTATACATTCTCTATCTCCTCTTAGACCGTGAGAATAAAATTGCTCTATATCTTTCTTTCTACAAACTTATTCTTTCTTCCTGTACTAAATCCTTATACACAATTTCTCTTTTATATATTTCTACCACTGAAGTAACTACTTCAATGAATTTGATGTTCATCTTGTTATGCTAATGAGGTATGGCAACTTGAACCGATGCATAGGTATGCCTGGTCCTAAGTTGTAACTGATTGACTGACTGACTGATTAACTTTACTGTAACATAAAATCAATAATGTTAACGAATCCACATGAATAGAAAGGGAAAAAAAGAAGAAGATGATGAACAATAGACTAGATATTGTACAATCAAGTTAAGTGATATATTTTGATGAACAATATCAACTAAATAATTCAACTAATATATGAATCATTTAGTTATATTATTTAAATGACAAAAAAGAGAGATTAACTAAAGCAGATTGACTGGAAAAGGAAAGAAAGAAAATAATTGTTTTCTGAAAGTATTTTCACATTATCTAGAAATGTTTACTTATTACTTAAACGTGATATTAACATTAATGATTAGGTGAATATTGTAAATATCACATGGATGTATGGTGTTAGGTTGATATATATATATATATATATATATTGATTATGTGTAACTGTTATTTTGTTAAGCATATATTCCATTTCCTCTATTTTGTGAATGGATCATTAATTACTTTTTTTTCTTTTCTAATCATAAATAACCTTGTCAACAATTTATTTATTATCACAATGGGTTTTGTGGAGATTTTTAGAAATTTCACAGGTTGAAATCATGAGTCAATTGAAGCTAGACCACCATGAGAAACCTAGAAGCACTGGACGGCCGTTTCGTCCAAGTGCGGGACTCCTCAGCAGTGTGCATCCACGACCCTGCCCCCGCGGGATTCGAACCCAGGATCCGGCGGTTTTGCGCTCGGGCACTTAACCACTGGACCACTAAGCTGGCATCCAACGGTGCTAATGTCTAACTTCAACCAATACTAATTAAGTATAATTTATTGTTATTCTGTAAAGTTAGTTTTCATTTTCTTGAAAGATTTTTAAATTAAATTGATTGAGATAGAAATGATCTGGTACATAGAACAACTGACTCTTTTTCAATGATTCCAAAATCAGGAAAAAGCGCTGGAATTGGATAAGACACAAATTGAGGAAAGCACCCAACTGCGTCACAAGGCCTAGGGAGAAGAGGAAGACCAAAGAACACATTACTCCGAGAAATAGAGATAGACATGAGTAGAATGAGCAACAATTAGATAGAACTAGAAAGGAAGGCCAAGGACAGAGTAGGTTGGAGAATGTTGGTCGGCTGCCTATGCTCCATTAGGAGTAACAGGCGTAAGTAAGTAAGTAAAATCAACAGTCACGTTATGTGTCATTGTTCAATGATAAATGTAAATTGCTTTATTATTATTATTATTATTATTATTATTATTATCAAGATTTTCATTCGAAATAACAATATGAAATTAGGTCTAAAGGAATTAGGTGCAAAAAAGTTGTTTTTTTCACGTGGAAAGAATGAATTTTGACGCCGTGTATATAAATAATACAGTAGTTATAATATCAGGTAAATATATACCTTTTAGTTG
The DNA here is from genome assembly GCF_000699445.3 of Schistosoma haematobium. Taxonomy (NCBI): domain Eukaryota; kingdom Metazoa; phylum Platyhelminthes; class Trematoda; order Strigeidida; family Schistosomatidae; genus Schistosoma; species Schistosoma haematobium. The sequence continues at coordinate 10,172,320 of NC_067201.1, forward strand.
TCAATCATAATTTCTATAATATGACGTGTTACTATGTGGTGTTTGTATCATATACTTAAAAGTGTTGTATTAAATCACTCATGGTACACTAAATTTTTTTGCATATAGTACATTCACATGAGTTCACAGGGTTGTTGTTTTGTTTTTTTGGTCTTCACGTGCTGGTTCATTCATGATTACTAGACCAAATTTTTAAATGATCTTAAAGATCTCTATTCAGTCAGTTATAATTAGTTAAGTTATTTTATTTTTTTACACTAATAGTCGGTTGTTATAACTTGTAGCTTTGTGCCCTATTAATATATAACGTAATGGTAGCGCCAATTAGAGAACAGTGACTTATCTACCAGACAAATGATGCATAAACTCGTACGAACAGTTTAGTCAGTCAGTCAGCCACTAACAACGTAGAACTTCGTACGTGATATGAATAATATATTACAAATATACTGGGTTTATATACAAGCTAAACAGACCACATCACACCATAAAATAGAAAATAATAATTGTGCAAGATCAAACCAAAAAGTAGTTGTGGGTGACTGTAATTAATAAACTCAGCATAACTTTTGAATGGTAAATCGTATAATAATAGTCTATGGATCAAAATAAAGCTCATAATAAGAGGAATATAAGTATACATAGTTTAGTTACTTAACAATTACACAATAAAAATATATGTATAGTATTAGTCTATAAATAGATCCCAACAGTTACCATTCATTATGCTCGTCAGGACATATCATAGATATCATCATTCTTTATCTTGCAATTAATCTCTTAAAATAAGTGAATAGTTAATGTGTTGGAATATGCAATGTATACGTAAATCAGATTAAATGAAATTATTAAGATAAATTTCAGGGTAGGAGAAGTAGTAAGAGTATTAGTCGTAACATAAAAAACAACATTAGACATAGAAGATATGACATTAAAAAGGAAGAAATTATCCATAAAATCTCAGTGAATGAATTTAAAGTAAATTCAATGTTTCACTCAGCAACCTGGTTCAAACTTTTTCAAGGAAATGTAGTCACACATCAAAATGATCGAATATAAATAGGTACTTGGTTCTCTGGTTCATTGTATACTAAATAGATCATTCAATCAATGTTAACAATGTTTAAAGTAGGTATTCGCTTTAGTGTGTATGAGATATGTGATGTTAAACGAAAAGTGTGTTAAGATAACAGATTGTGCATATTCGTAAGTGAATCTTAGGTGTGAAAAGAAACTTCATTCACTATGATATATATGATTCATGTTATATATAAAAATTGTATGTTTTCTTAAGAATTCACAGATCAGAGGCAACAGATAGTGAGTGAAATTTCTTCTCACACCACTTACATATACACATAATTTGTTATCTTAACACAACTTGTCGCTTACATACTAAAGCGAATACCTAATTTAAACATTGTTAACGTTGATTGCATGATCTATTTAGTATACAGTGAACCAGAGAACCAAGTACCGATTTATATTCGATCATTTTGATGTTTGATTACATTTCCTTGAAAACATTTAAACCAGATTACCGAGTGAAACGTTGGATTTAATTCAAAATTCATTCGCTGAGATTTTACAAATACATTCTTCCTCCTTAATGTCTTACATCAACTCGGCGCCCAAATACTGTGAAACTAGTCGTTTAAATTTAGACGAAAGTTCTTATGTAGAAGATATTACTCGCGAATAGAGAATTAATTTTCAAAATAAAAATTATAAATAATTGAAGATGAAGATTGAATGCATCTCTGCCGTTGCGACCTATTCTAAAATATTTCAACTACCGTTTTCCATTTACTGGTTAAAATAGTTGTATGAACCCAAACCAGATAGTTTGAACTTACCAATACGGATGAATTTAATTGTCTATAACTTTGTGAACTGTGATAACACTGTATGAATCCTGAAAATAATCAAGTACACTAAAGCTTATAGTCAAAGTTCGAGTTGTGAATATGCCTACTCAACGATCATTATCATTATACTATTCTTATCAGTGTTAAGTTAAATTTACTAAGCAAGTTATATGACCATTAATCTTACTTAGATGATCATTGAAAATTAGGTAATATTAGATAGTTATTTCGTCCCAGTATACGGCTCCTCAGCAGTTTACATCTACAACTCCATGAGTAATCGAATCCACGACGTTCAGATCTCATGGAAAGTAACATAACTCCTCAGTCGAACTTTAATCAGTTCATTATATTTTGCAGTCTAGCATCTCTAAACTCTAATTAATTAGTTCTAAAACAGATTATTTAATAAGGAAATTTGTAATCATGTTAAATAAGAATTCGAACCCCAGTGATTTGTGATAAATTTTCTTAACAAAACGGGTCTCTAAACTATAAATATCACAATTTGAAACTAATTTTCATACTTATTTCAGATATCCGTTATATTTTTGAAAAAAAAGTAGTACCCTTGTAAGAAGTAACAAACTAAAACCAATAGACTATCTAATTCTATTTTTAAAATTTATACTACTGATAATCAGCAAGTAACGATATGAAGGGTTATGTATTGATTAATCTATGAGATTAGTCTATAATTGTTAAACATACCATCCGTTTATTCAATTTTATGTACGTCAGAATCAGTTGATAAGGTTGTCTGTTTAATAATCAATAATCGAAGAACTTAGACTATTAAACTATAATCTTTAACTATGGTACATAAATTGAGACCAAATGAGATATAATGCTTTACAATCACTAATATTCTGTGATAAACATATTTTTGTCATTAAAAACTCATTGGATATTAGAAATTATTTAAAATCTCTTCTGAGTCATTTCAAGTCTCCTCAGTAGTATGCATGTATAGCTTCACAAGAGATTAAACATAGCTTCTTCGCGTCTTGCAATTAACACATCAAACAGATAACATTATGTTAATAATTGTTTTTTGCATTAGTTAGCGTAGTTAATCAAGAAGCACAAAGAATGCTTACTTCACATCTAGCTATGAAGTAAACGTTATGATCAATATGAAAGAATAAATTTTATCAAATTTGTAAATAAAACTTGTTTTATTAAATGGAAACAATTGGCTTTTAACATTTATCTATCGATTTATAAGTTTCCAGAAACTATTCCAGAATGGAACAAGAAAACACAAATTTACAAAGACAATGCCTTTAATCTAGCTGTTCTCTAATTCGAATTAGTCAATAACATGTTGATTAGTCCTGTTTACAGTGATGTTGTTTTTCTCAGTCCTTTTTTGTAATGTGAAATTTTGCAATCATTATGGGCGTTAATCAATTCCGAAAAAAAGAGCTATGCCATTGTCAAGATGAAGCAGAAAAAAAAAGAAAGAAAAACGAATGATACAGCAACACAAAACATTGTAATTCAACTGTTTTCTTAGAAGATATCTGTGTGCTTTTTGATTTGTTCATTTATTGTGGTGCTTTATTTTTAACCAATCAAATAGATTGACTTTTGTGACTTAAAATGTTTTGTTAATGTATCCTGTAATTGTTCATTATGACCTATGACGGTATATATACACAAATAAGGATGATTATCTTAGTGTTTTGATTGTTTGACAAAGAAATATTGATTTTGTATTGTGTAGTTTTTATTGTTAAAAATTAGAGTAAACTATGAAAGAACGTGAATGTTGAAAATCATTCCTTATGTGGTTTGCAACCCAACTTTAATAAAGTCTTTAAAAAAAACGTTATTATTCTAGAACAGATGGATTGTCATTAGTAGTGAAATCTAGGACGCATGTTTCATCCTATTTGGCGCTCGTCAGTTGGATGCTATCACATTTTTGTTAATATTCACATTAGGACTTGAACCTAGTAGCTTCACTTTAAACGCCAACGCGTTATTCAGTGAGCTACTAATTATAAATATCCACTGACTTGTTCAATGGGTGTAATGTTTATATTGTTATTAGTAACTATAAAACTTGCGACAAACTGGGTATTTTGAGGCAATCCGAACAGGACGGATTTAAACCAACAAAGACTAGTTCCAAAATAAATATCAACAACAGAACAACATAAAGCTGTGCCAATAATGATACAGACGGTATTGTATTCCTTCAAGAATCCAGTAATTCCAAACGATTTAATAAAATAGCCATTGATGATTTTACTGAGTCAGAAGATTCGGCTAAATCCATCTAGCACCAATTTCTATTACTTTTTACATAATATATTGTTGATACAAAATTGGAAACTACGAAATATATGCTGAGATTTTCTCTTGTCTTCAATCCAACCAATTATTAATATAAACTGATGAATGCAACCTATGTATGATGATTAGATGGAATGATACGCGATCATTGACTGTCACAGCAATCGGTGATAATACTCAAGTATGTTGTCGAAAACACTACTAATCAGTGTTATTCCATATTGTTAGAACTGTTTGCAATGGTTTATGATCGGATCAACGTATGAAGAAGCATTAAAGTCCACAAGAATCTGTATCAGTTCATAACATGACTTTATGCTCTTTTTCTTAAGCTGAGAATTAAAATGACTCAATAGTTATAGGTGTGTATTAACCCAAACCTATTGATTGAATATTGAATGTTTTCAAACTAATAACCCATGTATGTATCCAGAGACGATGAAAAAGAAATCGAAAAGAAGACGTCAATATGTAAACCCAAGTGGAGAAAAACCATAGAACAGTATTAAAAAACACACTGCGTTCGTTAATCTACATGACTATGATGACTTATAAACAGTGGAATTAATTAATAACCTACGCATAAATCAGAGTTACGAAATAATTAGTCTTATAAATCATAACCTTCAGTTACAAGTATTTTCCAATAGTGTTACATCTAGTGAGCTGAATGGTTCTCTGTATTCAAACTCAGAGAACCTTATACTCCCATAAAGAAGATTTACAAATATCTTTCCTATTATTATTACTACTACCACTAGTATTTATTGAGGAGTCCCATACTAGAACGAAACGACCGTCCAGTGATTCCAAGTTTCCAATAATGGTCTAACATCGATCAATTCATGATCTCAATCAAAAAACTTAACAGTCTCCACAACCCCATACTGATTAATAAATAAAAAGTTGTTTATTGTCCTGACTTTAATACAGAATTATTCATATTGAAATTTACATTTATCATAAACAATAACATCATAGGTGTATAATCACAACAACAACAACACAAGATATTATTAATCTCAGATAAATACTTTATAACAATATCGACTATACATCATTGAATGATAATAAAAGCAGTGTATTCAATTTCAAAAAATTTAGCATATTCATTAATGTAACATATATGTATGATCCCTCATTCATCCATTTTTATTACTGGTGACCTTGAGTACAGTACCGAAAGGGCAGAGACATGTGACGAAATGTTAAAAAATTTATGTTATTATAACCATTATTATACGTGCACATGTTACGCAAAAGATAGTCAACAGTAGATATTATCATGACTGATTAGTCACTTTTTTATGTCAATTTTGTTATGAGATATCAGCTCACTGAAGACAATGGTGTATGATGGCGCAATTTCGTGGAGTAGTTGAAGTTGGACATTAACATCGTTGGATGCCGGCTTAATTTTGTATTACGCTACTAAGATAGATGAGAAGTTCATGTGAAAGGAATATATATATATATATATATATATATATATATATATATATATATGCGTGCTACTGAAAATTCGTCATTTTCATTTTTTATTTTATTTGTGACGTATGAACCAATCGTTGGTCACCGGCTACCATGGGACTGCATCTCCTTACGATGCTCCACTGCCTTGTGGATCTGACCGTTTGGTCGAAGGCTCCGGGTGTGGTCCTCTAAGAAAACCACCTGCTTCAGTTTGGGCACCCAGGCAATATCATAGCCCCCACACATATCAAATGAGATCTGTGTGGCGCATATGTATTTGGTGCCTCCTTGTACCAATATCTATGTGTTAAAATAAATAAATATTGAAAATTCCCTGGGATTATTGTACTTGTATTGTGTTCAAATAGAATTTACAAATCCTATTATTAGAATTCCCTAATTTGAGCATTTAATAAAATCTAACTGGGAAATAATATTATCACACACATTATCATAACCGAAATGATTCAATAAACATATAATGAGATCAGTATGATTACAGTGTGTTTTGCATTCTACTAACAATGTTGAATTTTCTAATTCTCCATAAAGATTACATGTTTGTGTCTAACAATTTAATGTCAAAATATATACCATTAATCAAATCATAATTAATTTAAGATTCGGTTAATATTAAAGACTGGACAGCAAAACATTGTTACCAATCTTACTCTCAAATCTGCAGTAATTTGGAAGGCTCTCCCGGTGTCCCATATTGTACGAACATTCCATGTACCTAAATAAATGGTTGCTCTGGTTGTCAGGAACTCGGCTTTCATCATGAGGCGTCATAATTCTTCTAAATGAAGACCTTCTGATTCCCAGGGCAGAGTTTAAAAGGTTCGAATAATTTTTTCTGGTTAGCGTTTTTTTAGCGAGTTAGTTTTCTACGGGATGGGTTCGCTAACCCCATGCCCAACCCTCCTCCTTTATCCTGGCTTGGGACCGGCAGTAGCCCACGGAGGGACTCCAGGCGGAGTTTCACTCTCAAATCAGTGACCAATAAATGAAACACACAATTTACAACTATAGATATAAAGGTTTTATTGATAATTCCCAAATTATTCTTATAAATATACAATAGACGGGAAATTTATTTAATTTCTCTTAGGATCAGGGGGAATGATTGTTCACTTCTAAGAATTAAAATAGTTTGAATAAGAACTAAACGCTATTCAATTAATCTTTAGTAAGATTATATAAATAACAAAAAAAAGGGATTTATTCACATTAGGTCCATTTAAGCACTAAACTTTACCATTACAGGTTAACCCGAATATATAAGACTGACATAGATTGTTAACCAATTATATCATTATTGATTATATACAGAGAACGAATGATATCAATTCATGTCATATCTGATCTTACCAAGCAAACTAAATAACGTTGAAACAATCGATTGGTGTACTATACGTTTAAAGCATAAGGCATTAACTGATGTAGGTACATTGATAAACTAAATTGTCAACATTAAGCATTATGTTAATTAAAACATAATGAAATACAATCACTTATCATTGTATCTGTATAAGAATAATTTTAAAGACCTAATGAGAAAAACAAACAGAATTAAAAATGAACAAATAGGGGGGAAAAAATACCAATTCACCACTTTTTTTTAAAACACAAAGAAATTTGTAGCTAACCAATGTTGTATCGTCATAAGACAAATCAGAATCTTGATAATATTACATGGGTAATAAATACAGTAGGATTCATAATCTTCCATTATTTACAGATCACTATTTGAATGTTTACTACAATATTAAGTTGATTATCATTAGCTGAAATAATGACATATCACTATGTCAGCTAGTTTTATTCTGAATGACCTTGAGTAAATTACCGAATAATACAGACAGGTAACAAAATATACTATAAAATGGATAATAATTAATAATGCTGAAATTTTTATACAAACTTTCATTTTAATTTATCCTTGTATCAATCAATTTCAAGTTATTTCATAATTTTTTGATTGAGATCATTAACCGATTGATGTTAGACCACCATTGAAAACCTGGAAGCACTGGACGGCCGTTTCGTCCTAGTATGGGACTCCTCAGCAGTGCGCATCCACGATCCCGCACCCCCGCGAGACTCGAAACCAGGACCTATCAGTCTTGCTCCAGGCGCTTAGCCAACTAGGCCACTGAGCCGGCATCCAACGGTGTTAATGTCTAACCTCAGCCGTCCAGTGCTTCCAGGTTTTCAATGGTGGTCTCTAACATCAATCGGTTCATGATCTCAATCAAAGAAAAAACAACTTAACAATCTCCACAACGCCTAAACTGATCATTTCATATTGTTTTAATTATATTCAATTAAACAAGTGTAAATTATATGAAGACTACTATATGATAATACATAAGGTAATAGGAAATGAATTTAAATTATTTTATGAGCGAACCCCCTCTTCATCTCTTTCTCCGTCGCGCGCTCAAAAAGAAAAAAATTTAGCATTATTCACATGATATTCGAATATTAACAAACTATTCATTGAAGTGTAACCAGTACATGAGTTAACACTAAAAACTATAAAAATGAAAAAAATAGTGACAGTGGAAATAACAGAAAATCTTTTAATGAAGTTAGAAAATTTATGAATATTTAAAAATAAAAGTTTGTTACTAGTGTGTTTTTCTATGATCTAATTGATGTGTACTATTAAATAAACATTGAAAAGCATATTGGTATTGTTAACCAATTATATAAAGGAGTCTTTATGTCTTTAAGAAAAAAGGAGAAAGTTTGAAGAACACTTATTATTATTATTATTATTTGGACACGTAAATATTGGTACAAAAAAGGAACCCAATACATATGTGCCACACAAATCACTTGATCTGTGTGTGGGCTGATACAGTCTGGGTGCCCAGACTGAAGCAAGTGGTTTACTTAGGGGGGCACACCCGGAGCATTCTATCTAAAGGTCTAATTCACAAGGCAGTAGAGCAAAGTAAGGAGATGCAGTCCCATGGTAGCCGGTGACCAACGATTGGATCATACGCGATTTGTTCCCTCAGGATCCTGAAGACGACGTGCACCATTGGTTTGGAATGAGGGTTTACCAACTCCCCTAGATGCATCCTCCACATCCACCAACCAAGTTAAAACGACGGACATTCGCTTTTCTTCCTCTCAGTTTCATAAACAACACCCCTGGTAGGAGAAGGCAGTGAGTAGGACTTCTCTGGCAGTCGCTGTATACGCGTGGCCATTTGAGAGGGAGAGCGGACTTTCCCCATCCTCGGCCGTACCAGAGCAATACTTCCATCGATTAAATTGTTAATGAACTTACAAAATTAACGAAAACAATACAATATCTATGAATGAATCGAAAATTATACGCTAGTTATATTACTCAACATTCAACAATGAGATATTTAGTTCCAGCAGTTCTTATCACTAGCCCTCACATAAAAGTATCTGCGGCGCAGAATCAAGTATTCTTTGTATGCGAGTTTTTAAACAAGTCATGGGACACTGTTCTATGGGAATGATACCTTTAAAGCAAAGAACTGACTGTCAAAACTCACTAATCGTATTTTAATGGAAATGACTAGCAATGAAACAAATTGTTCTAAATACTTTCTTCATTATCTACTCAGTAGTAGTAATCAATTTTCCTTTTAATAAGGCTTTTGTTAAAAGTATACTATATTGACGGCCTGGAATGAGCCAATTAGATGTAAGAAGCTGCCTTTCTGATTTGTCCACAAGATTTAGTGTGCAGTGAAGGACAGTATGTATATTATAAACTAAGTAAGAATTGTCAATATCTCGTTCCTAAAATACTTATGAAAGATAATTTAAAAAGTACCTTCTATTCAATTACATAGTGAATGTGACTTGGTGCTTAAGTTAAATTACGAGAAATGCATACCTTTAAGGCAGATTATCTAATCTAAGTGCTTATTGTGATTCAATTCATAGTCAAGGGTTTTTGTGCCTTCTCTAATTCCAATTTCTAGCTCTAAATCTTAAGCTTAGCTTTTATAAATCTATAAGCCAAAACATCATGCCATTATATCTGATGTCAAGTTTTGATGAAAACCCTAAGCATTATTTATAACTTTAGCCCAACTCTTGATACTTAGACTTAGATTTTCTCCGTTTACTATTTTAAATAAAGCAACGTGTAAGGGTTTATCATCCATATCAGAGCCATTTACTCACCGAGATTTTAATGTTTTGTTGCTAATTCTTTTATAGTTAAACACTCTTTGGTTTGGCTAATAATTAGCTTAAGTTCGTCAGTATAGTAGTATACTATAACCAGGCTTTTTATTTGAACATTATTCTCTGGAGGACTTAGTATATAGTTTTTCTGGAAATCCAAGGACTTCTGTTGATCAGTACAATATTTTTTATGATTATTTCTTGAAGAACATTCGTTTAACATATCTTCTTCAAGATACAACTCACCAAGTACAGATTCATGTACTTGAACTTGAGTCACACATTTTCATGTGTATGATGGTTTATGATACTATCCCGCTGTCCAAACCGATGATGGACCAAAATTAGTGGTTAGAAAATGAATTCTTTTACCACCAGGTCCTCGCTTCACACACATTAATTAAATCACAATGAACGAAACTAATCAGCTGAACTACAATAATTATAAGTAAGCTTTATAAATAAACGTTATTACGAAAGCTGATTTATAAAGTTCATAGTTCAGAAATTGGGTTTCTATGCATTAAACCAGCTGCTTGATTTATTACACAAAATAATAATAATATTAATAATAAAACATATTTCAATTGTTGAGATCAATTGAAGCTAGACCACCATGGAAAAGTGGTGGTGATACGGTCTCAACAATTGAAATTACTAAAATCTCCACAAAACCCCCTTCTGATAATAAAACATATAATGGATGAAATCTAGTTCAGAAAAATGTTTTTCCAATGACACTACTACTAGTACTTACCCATATAACTATATAAAAGCTGTGAACATCAAAACGTGTCTGAAAAAGAGACACCAATGGTTAGAGTTTTTTGTTGACTAAACGAGATAAGCTTATCGGAGTTTGTTTGCTTGTTAATCAAAATTGTTTTGAGATTACAAATCACTAGATAATTCATACTGACAAAGTACGTTCAAATTTCATGAAACTATTGGTAATCTGACATAGATTGAGGAAATATTATTAACTAATAATCTCTACGTGAAAAACATGTATATGATCATAAAGATGCATGTAGGAATTTATCAACTAGGACACAGTGTACAACCTGTTCACAATTAGGTAAGTGAAATGACTATTTAGAAAGTGTAGGAAAATAATAACATCTGTGAATAAGATCCAAATAATGTAAGAAACATATATTCTTTTAAGTCAATCAGTCAGTTAATCATAAACAACAAAAAACCTAGGAATTATGTATGTGTATCAGACCAAAGTGCCACACCATATTAGCGCAGTCACATGAGACAAATCCCAAAGAAGTAGTTATAACAGTACTAGTTGTGATTAAAAAAATATTAGACATAGTTGATATGAAAGAAGAGAATGGATTTGCTGAGAAAAGATATGAATATCTTAAGGCAGAATAAACTAGTCGGTGCGATTGCAACCGATTCTGAATGGTGTCGCTCATCGTCTCTAAAGCTTGATAAATGCGTGGGTTCCAACCAGATAGTCTGCGCCTACCTATACGTATGGATCGGTGACCTCATAGAATGATGCCACCTCTGACTTTCTTTAAGATTACGACTGAACCTTGTTGGATTATATCGACTTCTCATGTTTAAGTTCTATGCGATTAATGGTCAATATTCAGCACATTGAAGTAGAATGCAAATATAAAGAAGAGGAAGATTCCACTTAACGAGTAATAACAACTAAAATCTATCTAAATTTACTTTTCAGTTTATCGTGGCGACACATGCGTAATCCAAAAACTAACATTTGAGGTTACCATATTTCCATAAAATAAATAAACATGAATTTACATTAATTTTTATATAACGGACTGTAGTCGAAAACCGAAAGTCCTAAATGACTGGAGAGTAAATAACCAAACTAATTTCCGTTAATCACCGATGACGTTTATTTTGTTAACATCTTGTACATGAGGATACCGGTTTCATTACATAAAAAACATACATATTCTTCTATTCAGTGGTCTTGTTTTTTTACTTCGAATTATCCTGAGGTTACATCAATCAATCGGTCACATCGTATCACTGCATATTATCATAGATTCATAGTAAATCCTGAGCTTTTTTCACATACTAATTTTAAACAGTGCATACGCAAGAAATCATCGCCTAAAATAAATCTTTTCAGTTATATGGTAATTCGATATATTTTTCTGAGAATAACATTAATTTAAAATCATTGAAACAGTTCAACTATTTTCAGCAAAGATGGTTGGTGGCTAGCAGTGGAATCTAGGACCGCGTTTCATCCTATTTGGGACTCGTCAGCCGGTATTGGTATTCACTCCGAGACTCGAACCCAGGACCGTTCGCTTATAATGCTTGTGAAGTGAGGCAATCCGCACAGAATACACATATGAAAATAAGACTGATCAGTTGTAGTCCTAAACATCAATGGGAAGATTCAAACAAACAATACAAAATATGTCCAACTGTTTATACTTTAAAAGCTGTTTAATTCTAACCATGGTAGAAAAATATGCCATGAGCCCTTGTAATTTTGAAAGTATTGCAAATATCTAGGCTCTTAATCCATAGAAGAAAACTATCAAATCAACAATAAATACTTATAAATAAATTTTTCCATATTATACTTGACGAAGGTAATAAAGTTAATAGGATGCATATTTGTAATATAAAATTTATATATTTATATTTTTAAGGAATATTTACCTCTATCTGATCAGAATATACACATACACAGACAGACAAAGTACAATAAAAATTAGACACAGTAAGAAAAGAGGCGAAAACTCTAAGTTATTATATATATCCTAAGGGGAAGATCACACGAAAAATGGGATATGATATACAGCACAATATTTATGCTAACACTACTTAAGTTATAATTAATTTAGCCGATTAACTAATATTACTTTCCACTCTCTCTCTCTCTCTATGACCAGGTTTTTATACAAATACACGAGTCCAAGTATAAGCGAGGAAATAAAGACAATAGATAGATGTTAAATATGTATGTATAAGCGTGAAACAGAAGAAAATGGTGCAGAATGCAAAAGGAAGTAATATCCACACGTCTATTTAATCTTTCAAGAACTGTGTCTTCAATGAAGAAAAATGTTGAAACTAAGATTTTTAAAATGAGTGAGTGAAGTTGTACAAAACAGAGGAAAACGGGAGTTAGAGAAGGAATAAAGTGACTTGTAAAAATACAAGATATTCAAGTTGGAATGATCAGGAAAATCCATTCTACTGAAACACACGTACACACACACACACTAAGTATAACTACTACTACTACTACTACTACTACTACTACTACTACTACTACTACTACTACTACTACTACTACTACTACTACTACTACTACTACTACTACTACTACTACTACTACTACTACTACTACTACTACTACTACTACTACTACTACTATTCATACATTCTGAAAACCTACCCTATCTACATTGATATACACATTAACTACTAACCAATCAAAAAAAAGATTAGTTGAAACAAGTGAAGGGACAGTAATAATTGCAATTAAAAAGTATCCTTTACTAATTTATTTAATAAAAAGTTAACAAAATAAACGACAAGTTTTTCTAAGAAGGCAGAATAATATTCACGAAGAAAGAACAATGGACATAAATGGAATAATGGTGTGAAAGATAAGCAGAATAGAAAGAAGGTAAAGATAAGTGGTTACACACTATAGTACACGTGTTCACAGAACATAATTCACTTGCATCTTTTCAACTGACAAGCTGCCCCTGTTCTACACGCATTGAGGAATATTTTTAGGAAAAGAATAACAAAATATCATCTTGATTAGAAGAATAACAGTGGTGAAATGAAATGTAAGTAAAGACTAATAATACAGATGCATCGATTTCGATTCATATATATAAATATAGAAAAGAAAAAAGAATTATGCTTTAAGACAAAACAACAGGTCTCGTTGGCTTTTGTATACATACACACAGCTTAGCGTTTTAATTTACTTTCTTGTTTGTTTGCAAGTGTACAGAAAGAAAAGATAAACAAATTTTAGAACATGTGATAAACTGAAGCTGTGACCAAGAGATTAAAAAATGAAATAAGAGACAAGATCAGGGGAAATATCGACAGAATTAGACAGATGCATAAGTTGACCCTCACACTCTCATGCACACAAGCAGTTGTTAGAGTATCTTTTCATACCATATCGTTAAGAAAAGAAAATGGATTTAGAAAACAGGAGGGAAACAATATATATATATATATATATATATATATATATATATATATATATATATATATATATATATATATATCTAAATTTGTGAACCATCAAAAACTACTTGACTGGGATTATCATTAACAAGTGATGGATTGGACAGCCGATTAAAGTTTGAATTAGTAGTTGATGTAGTTTCTGTAGAAGGAATCACTGTATTAGTCACAGGAACTGATACTGGAGCTGATCGATTAGTGAACAATGAATTTACAGGACCAGTAGTTCGATTATGAGATGAAAAATAATTTGGATTTGAATTCAGTTGTTGTGGTTGCTTAATTGGTTGCTGTTGACGAGTGTTGAACAGACTAGCTAACGTTGCAGCATTTGATGAATTGACCGATGGTCCAGTAGTCAGGGAATTGGCAGTAAACGGAATAAATGGTCCTGATGTATTAGGATTATGATTATTCATAAGTGTTTGATGATGTGTATGCGAAAATGTTTGCTGGCCTTGTTGCGCCTGACGTGATTGATGTTGGTAACTAACTAACTGTTGTTGTTGATTTTGTGGTAATGGTGGAGGAGGTGGAGGTGGTGGTGGAACATTACTGTGCGAACCACCAGGTAAACCGATACTCACAAAGGCACTTAATGTGCCTGAACTAAGACGAAATGCTGCTGGTGCATTATCAAGATCTGAATATAAGATAGTCATTTGATGGGTAGACTTTTGCGCTTTAACAGGATCCCAAAAATAGTAATCACCTTGTTCAGAGTTGTTATCTGACGTGAAATTGGCACCCACTATACGAGTAAGCCATATTTGTTCTTTTTTATGAAATCGCCATTCACGTTGATAGCTTAAAGAAAAAAAAGTCGAAGATAAGGAACATTTAGAGAATTATTTCGGAGGAAAACTAATCAAATAGAACTTACTAACAACGTCTATGCTGATTAAAAATACATTATTTGCATAAAAGTTAAGGAAATTATTGATAGTTCATGGCCTAAATAGACGAATTGTACACAGATAACGTAATTTATCAGTTAAATCTTAAGAATTTGGGTGTAAAACAATTTTTTTATTTGAATTATGCAAAGTATCCCCCCCCCAAAAAAAACCGTCATAAAATGACTAATCTGTAGAATACAATTTTATCAAAAAAGAGAGTTTGATGCCATTAAAATGAGCGCATATAAACAAATGTTTGGATTTACAATGAATTAAACTATAATTTTTTTTTACTAACTACGTACGACGTATCTATTATAGACAGAAGAATTAAATCAAATGTAATATAGCTAGCTAAGAATTAAAATAGCCAAGTTTGGAATTCACATGTACAGATGAAAATCACCAATGACTTTAGAAATCGACTATTTACTGAATAACTAGTTATCACATACAAGTATGGTTAGTAATCATAGATTCTGTAAATAATACTGATAGAACATGAAGAAGTAAAATCTCAGATGTTGGGGATGTTAGATCCCCAGACATCACTTGGTAAATGTTTTATTTTGGAAATTTGAATTTCTTGTTTTCGCACTAAAAGCGCACATTTTTACCTTTAGATTGTATTTCCTATTTGAAAGGATGCTTAGATGTTATTGGTTTATTGCCCCTTTTCAATGCTATTACTGTCAAGACAGTTCTACTATATGGGGCAGAAACCTGGAGAACTACGAAAGCCATCATCCAGAAAATACAGGTGTTTATTAACAGTTGTCTATGCAAAATACTTCAGATCCGTTGGCCGGGCACTATTAGCAACAACGTACTGTGGGAGAGAACAAACCAGATCCCAGCGGAGGAAGAAATCAGGAAAAAGCGCTGGAAGTGGATAGGACACATATTGAGGAAAGCACCCAACTGCATCACAAGACAAGCCCTCACATGGAATCCTCAAGGCCAAAGGAAAAGAGGGAGATCAAAAAACACATTACGCCGAGAAATGGAAATAGACATGAGAAAAATGAACAAGAATTGGATGGAACTAGAAAAGAAGGCCCAGAACAGAGTGGGTTGGAGAATGCTGGTCGGCGGCCTATGCTCCATTAGGAGTAACAGGCGTAAGTAAGTGAGTAACTGACATTCTTATTTATGTTGAGTGCTGAGAGAGACTATAAAAAAAAAATTTATAAGTTCCAAGTTCACAATTAAATTTTAATTATAAACAGGATGTATTGAAAAGAGATTAAATTGATTAAAATCAATTCCAATAATAATTTGTTCAATATAAAGTAAATTATTTCTGCAATTAGAAATAAATTTACAATTTATTTCTTTACACATATACACACACATACACGTGCGCACATAGAATGCCAATTTGTGTAATAAATTTTGTAATTTTGTTCGACAGGAACAAAAAATTAAAAAACGACAAATACGTTTGTTATTTTGTCAAATTGTAAACATTTCCCATGAGACATTTTTAAATATAAAAATATCACTAACAGATAGAAAAAAAGTGATTCCGACCGATAACATTTATACAAACCAACTAAAATGACATATTTTTTTAATTTAATTTTAATGAAATTGGACTTGAGTGCTGCCATTCTGTTGTTGTTACAGATAATACATGTTTCTGACAAATGCTAATAAATAAAAATATAGGGCCATATTTCAACAGCACATTCTGTCCAACGACTGCTTTGAATTGATAAAAAATGCCTCAATGCTTTTGTGATAATACATAATTTATAAGTAACTCATTCAGCAGATATATGCGTATAAGCCACATCATAAATGGGAGGGCTAACGGGACTAACTGGTTGCCCGAACCGCAATAGGTGGGGCGGTGTTCGAAATAGAGACTTGATAACCGAAAACTGGACGTCCTGACCACTAGGTCAACGCCCCATTGTAAAAACAGGTAACTTGTTACATGAATGACAGATTGCAATTAATGCTTTAAGTTAAAGACTGGTTACTTTCCATGGACGAATTAACACACTTTGTAGTGCAAATAAATACTTGAACTAAGAAAAATTACGGAATTATTAAAATAAAAAAATATATATTGAATTTACAATTTCTGAATTCTAATTAAACAAAAACAGTAATAAACATAACCTACAGTTCTTTCGCTACAACCAACTGTGCTTCTTCTCGACAACAATTATAAAATAACCAGAACAATGTCTCTTCTGACAATTGATTCATAGGTGGATCAGGTAGACGATCTGTAACTAAATGTCGTATAAGATATTCCGGTGGAACAGGATAATCCATATCTTGTGGACGGCCAAAACAAGAATCTTGAAGAGGTGAAACAAAGGTGGTATGAAGTTCACTAGAAGAGGAAAAATTGAAAATAGGTGAAGTGTTTTACAATTCATAACTCAATATAATTGAGTCACATGTTCAAAGTATTGAGCCATAACCTTATCACTAAAAGTTGCTACTGAGCTGTTCTTGCCTTATAAGACTGTAATGTGTACTTTCTAAATTAGTTGGATCGATGAATACCAGTTTATTCCCCGGAACTTTTACTGTGAAGTTTTTCTAGGAAATACTCAGTCAGTCAGTCATACGCAACGTAAAACCTGACACGTGAGCATAGTTTCAACTTGTCATCCCAAATTACTGCAGCATGATAAAATTATTTCAAGACAAATCCCACCATAGTAGAAGTAGTAACAGGAAAGACTAGATGTGGGAAGAGGAAATAAAAAGATATGAGATATGGGGGACCAGATTCTAAAAAAACAAAGAGTGAATGCACCTCGCCACTGCGAATGATTCTAAGCCATGACACCAGAAATTTTCTAAACATTGGTTACGATAATCACATACCAAACAAGTAGTCTACACCTATTAACATGACTCAATGTGGAACTTCAGAGGAAAACATCAGTTGGAACTCATCTAGATAGTTTAGAGCAGTAAAGAACCCAATTAAACTGGACAATTAATATGAACACTTCCAAATGATAATTTGATACTTTTACTTAGTTAAATTCCAGGTGGCCTGTTTGAATATCTGGGCTATCTGTTCCTGCCATCTGGATATTTCAACAAGTTATCTGTCTTCTTGTTTGTTTTAACACATTATTATGCCCATTAGTTGCATAACCTATTCAGGAGTGCTTGTGACAAGTTTACGGCATTTCGCTGTACAAGTTACATAAGAGCCTAATCAGAGACGTCGTGGTTGCTGGCAATATGCATCGAAAAGAATGTACATTATTCTGTGTCGATTGCTGAACTGCCAACATCTAACTGGCGACCACTCAATATTTACCGCAAGGGTCGTTCAAGAAATAAGAAAAGGAAGTTTGTTAAAATACTTTGTGCTGAGAATTCTATATTGTACCAAAAATATAATATTGAATAAAGCCAATAATAATAATAATATATGGTATTCTTAATGAATGTCTGGAATACTAGGAACTACCAATACTATAGTTTTGAGGAACAAAACAAAGAAAAACACTACTCAAACTACATGGGCTTTTACATCCGACGTCGATATACCACAAAACATCCCTTCAGTCGCCCTTAAGACCGATGTTTGCTATTTAAGTACCTAAAGCCGATTCGATTACACCAAAGAACGTTCAACTATACATCAACGACGAAAAAAATTATTAAATTTCCAAAATAGAAGCAGATTGGATCATATTTTGTACATTTACAAGAAATTCCTGTAACAAGACCTAGAATGATGTCTAGTATCTTAGTGAAAGCTTTTCAACTAACCTATTTGACTTGAGATAAAACCATTAAATACATAAACAAGTACTATAAAATGAGTTAAACTAACAGTAACAAGCTGATAGCAAACAAAAGTTTGATAATGAATGAAAGCTTATTAGTACTCATTAACTAGATGCTTTGTAGACCAAATAATATGAGACGGAAAAGTGCTATTTTGTACCACAATCTAATGTTAAACATATAAATTGATGACACGACATTGACAATGTCCGAATCCCAATATATTTTCAGCAATATTATGGATTATTAGAACAAGAAAACAATATTGTCAGGCAAATAAAGAAATTATTCAATGACCTAATGAACATCTGTTGGATGAGAAGGTGAAAACATTCCGTGTACGGTAACAAATCAGGTCCGAAGGATTAGGTAAGAGTAATGTAAACAACAGATGTCATCCTGATAGACCGTTAAAGGTAGACATGGACCATGAAAGATATTTAGTTATTTGGTTAGTAAATAAGCAGTGATAAAGTTACGTTTACTCTTTAGCTGGGGAAACAATCAACGTAAATCTATGCCTAACTCTTAATTAACAAAATCTATATTTAATGACGAGAAGTTATCCATTAATTAATTTTATCTCATTAATGAAGCTCATGAATCTTAATTTTATATGATCATCCATTCCTAAATTATTATTTATTTCTTTACTTGAAAACAAATATTGGTGCAAAGAGGCACCCAATACATATGTGCCACACAAGTCACTCGGTCTGTGTGTGGGCTGTGATACTGCCCGGGTGCCCAGACTGAAGCAAGTGGTTTACTTAGAGGGCCACACCCAGAGTATTCTATCTAAAGGTCTGATTCACACGGCAATGGAGCGACGTAAGGAGATGCAGTCCCATGGTAGCCGGTGACCAACGATTTATTTATTTATTTATTTGAACACAAATATTGGTACAAGAGGGGCACAAGATATATATGCGCCACACAATTGATTCATACTCCATTTGTTCCCTCAGGATCCTGAAGCCGATGTGCACAATTGGTTTGGAGTGAGAGTTTTCCAACTCCCTTAGGTGGATCCTCCGCATCCGCCAACCCAGTTAAAGCAACGGACATTCGTTTTTCGTTCTTTCAATTTCATAAATAACACCCCCGCCACGAGAATGCAGTGACTGCAAATGGGTAGCCGTGTGAAAGCATTTCGAGAGGGAAAGCGGACTTTACCTATCCTCAGCCGTATTTCTACGTATATCGTGTTACGTGAAATTGTGTATTAACAGTGCGGAATGAAAACAACTGACTGAAGCAGACTAGAAGACGAAGTACGGAAGAAATCCCGAGATTCGTTTAATTTCAGATCTACTAAAGAAAAGCAACGTTAAATAAGAGCAATCACTTAGATCAAAAAAATAAATAGAATCTAGGTGATGGTGTACAAGCACCATTTAGTAATGCATAAACACAGAAAGAGTACTTTTAATAAGTGATATACATTGATAGTTCTTGTGATACAACCGAAAAAATTGAAAACTATCCCTATAAATCTTCCTACTTTTTTGACAATTCTTGAGAAAGAGTGAGTAAACTACATGTTGACAAACATCATAAAGATAACTGTAAGATTCCTTTTGAAAAGAACTATTCAACTAATAGCCCCCAAATGGCCTGTACGGCCAAGGATGGGTAAAGTCCGCTCACCCTCTCGAAATGATCTCACATGTCCACGCGTATACAACCACTGCCAGGGAAGTCCCACTCACTGCCTTCTCCTACCAGGGGTGTTGTTTACGAAATTGAGAGAACGAAAAGCGAATGTCCGGTGCTTAACCGGGTTGGTGGACATGGAGGATCCACCTAGGGAAGTTGGAAGACCCTCATTCCAAACCAATGGTGCACATCGGCTTCAGGATCCTGAGGGAACAAATGGAGTATGAACCAGTTATTGGTCATCGGTTGCCATGGGACTGCATCTCCTGACGTTGCTCCATTGCCATGTGAATCAGACCTTTAGATAGAATACTCTGGGTGTGCCCCCCTAAGTAAACCACTTGCTTCAGTCTGGGCACCCGGGCAGTATCACAGCCCACACACAGACTGAGTGACTTGTGTGGCACATATGTATTGGGTGCCTCTTTGCACCAATATTTGTTTTCAAGTAAAGAAATAAATAAGGACGTTTAAACTTACCCAGGTGTCTGCCAATTACTGTGTAATGAGGATAAATCTAATCCAGGAGCTAGCATATTCAACGTAGCATCATAATCACCAACGCGAATCAGCTTCAATAAACCTAACATTCCGAACTGATCACAAATCATATTTTTAGGAATATTTGTGACTAAATGATTGGGAAGTAACTGTATACCGTTTGAGGAGCCAACAGATTTAGAGGGAACATTTGAATATCCCGGCTGATTGCGGACTGATGATGGTCCTAAAACGTGGTTGGACGTATGGCTAAACAATCGTCTAGAGTTTGTAGAAGCAGGAGTTTGGGTTATGGAACTAGCCGACAAGGAACGATGAGCAGATGTTGAATTGACAGTTAAGGCACTCGTCGTCGACACTGTCGTAGTAGTGCTAGTGGTAGGTTGGTGCGAACCAGGTAAAGCGGGGAAATCCTGCTTAGAAAATTCCAGAGGAGCTGCCTGGTTATTTGAAGAATGACTAAATTGTTGATTTAATTGATTTAAACTCTGATCTATGGTTGAAGACCCTTTCGACATAATGGAAACATAGTTCCGCAAGGGGGGCTGGTTTGAGGAGGAATGAAAGGGTGCGGAAGAATTCCCACTCCGCCCAGTAGATGTTAAAATTGGAGGGAAATCTGAAGGATCTAAAGTAACACCACGTGAAGACGAAGATAAAGAAAGGTTTGTGGAATTCGAAGAAGTATTTTCATTTCCGATTGAGTTTGAGTAAAGATTTCCAGGGTTACGAGATGCCAGGGCCATAGCAGTGTTTATAGGAACTGACGGGGTAATACTTCCGGGCCCAATTCTGTTGTTTGTTAAGTCATTCCCAGCTGTCCGATTGATGGTGGATAACGAAGAGAAAAGAGAAGGTTCAGAGAAATTTCTTGCAGGACCAGTCTGACTATTATTATAATTCAATGCATTGAAATATGAAGGACCATTTTCCAGACTAGAATCTAGTGCAGTAGGATATGTTGTTCTTCCAGAGAATGCATTGGGTATAGAACTGATGAGCTCACCATTACGCTGAGAAGACCCAGGTCTAGAATTATAACCACTCGTTGAAAGCGTTGCAATATCACTGAAACTAGGTGCCCCAGTATTCACCGGATTACCAGCACTAAACAGAGGCTAGTCCAAACAAAATAAAAACAAAAAAATGACATGGAATGGTTTCAAAATTAATCTAAGCTACAAGTATTCTACATATCCATCAACCTAAATCATGATCTTTTAACACTACATTTAAAATGGATCGGACCTAAAGAAAGCTTAGAAGTGCATATTCGTGCCGCTTTTATATCTCAAAAGTGGCGATAGATGGTGCACAATGTTTCATAAACAAGAAAAGATGTATGTATAGATATATTATGGGCGGTTAAAAAGACCTTGATTAATCAGTAGCTGAGAAGCTAAACACAAGTTTGTTTTGTATGTGTTAAGTCAGATCATTTATGGCAGTAAAATGAGTTTTTCACTGACTTCTATGACTAGTGCGACGGAACCATTAAGTAACCAATGAAGCTCACCTGTAAAGCTATACACAAGGAAAGACGACAAGCTTCCGAACTGAAGCAAAATAAGTTGATTAAATTGTCATTTGAAACAAGTGACCTTCGGTGAATGAATTAGGGTTAGGTCTAATTGCATCTAACAGTGATTACGTGTTAATAGTTACTAGTGAAGCTAAAAATCTTATTGAAGTTAATATATGGAATCGCGGCCAGAGTTATGATCCGATTAGATACTCAACAGATTCGGGAGCGCCAAACTGTAACGTAACAAGTCCAAAAAGCATGCGCAAAACCTTTAAGTGTTAACTTGTATCGCTGAATAACAGTGTAGTAGTTGGCTTAGGAGATAAGTTGTCGTAACCTCTCAAACATATAACAACATTATTCATCTAATTATCTAAGATGACATGATTTTCAGTAGGAAACGAAGTATATACAACTATTTGATAATCAATATATATTGCGTTAGTGGTGTTTGCCATCCAAATCTTCAAGTTACAAAAAGAATGGTAAGGTGTCTAACTTTAGACCGCAGATTTGTGATACGCTGGTCGAATTTCCAGGGTATACATCGACAGCTTCGTAGACACTAAACATCCAAATACCAACAATCATCAAGAATCATTATTTATCACCCTATGTCCCGAAATCAACAGTATTATTTTTACTAGTAAGAAATTTTCTGAACAAAGTACTAGTAACGAAATGAAGACAGAGTCAACCACGATGAATCGGTAAATGGATATTGTGTTGAGCTGTAGACTATCCGATTATAATCCAGGTACATAATAAAAATAACCAAAGAACTCTACACTAGGTGCTATCTGATCAAGACACTATGTGTGGAGGACTTTAAAAAAAGGTTATTAAGGAACTGGAGAGAGAACAATGCTGTTTGCTTGGAAACAAAGTTTGCAAAATTAGTATGGAAGCACAGTGAACTTGTGATTGTTCTTTAAAGTAATGAAGACGGTTATGAGGAAAGTATGAAGGGAAAAACTTAGTAAGGATCCCAATAAACCGATTAGGTACCTAACTAACACCATAATTTACCTAGATAACTCAATGTCAAGAAAAAAGGGATGAGAAGAGAACAAATGTCAATAAGAACGCTGGAAACGGATGTAAATCCGAACACATATGATGAAAGTGATTTATGAAACTTACCCTTTTTGTGAAATTGCTGCCGTAAGTGGCGACAGGTTTATTGTAATCATGTACCATAGCCCTCCCCATATTATATCTGCATGAAACATAAGTGAAGAAATATGCAACATACTGAGTCTGAGTGTTCCAAGGAACAGAGTGGTCAGCAGAAGTGAAACGCCTAAATATTTTAAAATTCGAAGTTAAGGGTGTAGTCAAGATCTTACTGTCCTATTCCTGCCATAAGCTGTATTCATTTGGTAGAATTAGCACTGTGAGTGTAAAGGACGTAATAAAGATGAGTACCCCAAATTAATCACAGTAAGACCGGAAAGTTTTATGATATTGCTTCTCGCAGTGAAGAAAGAGGACTAGTAACAGAGACAGAAAGAAATACACAAACGTCCTATTATGCAAACCCAATTGTGGAGCTGCCGCCATTCATAATCAGTCACTTAGAAGCAACGGTCTTTATGGCGTAATTTGTGTGTCGGATAAGAAAGAAAAAAGGAATGAATGGCTGAAACCTAAAACGATGATCAAAAAAAACTATTTGGGCTGATTTTAACAACAGAATTACTAAGTTTTTTTCTAGATGATGAAGCGCAAAATTTGAAAACACACTATCGATACTGGGAAATTGAAAATGACTGGTCTTAATACTATTCGTTTGTAGAATTTAGTTTCAAAATTGTTTCAACTTGAAAGAACAAGTTATAATTAGGTAATCATTAATCCCACGCATTTAAATCTAAGCAACTTATATGGTCAATTAGTTATTATTATGCCAACCACCTATATAAGATCTTGCTACCAGATAAGTAAATTTTCCTTTTTGTACACTATCTGTTGTGAGTGAGTAAATCCCAAAAATTATTACTGCTAGTGAACCACGGAGTTAGGTCCCACGGCGTCCAGTATGAGGTCAATTGTTTATCCGAATTGGAATAAACGGGTATATTCAGAAGCAATCACTTTTATTTACGATGTATGGACGTGAAAGAAAGCATATAATTCAAAGGATATTTAGAGACTTGAGGAACATCTTAATCGTTTTCAGATCCAGAAAGAATAAGTTGACTTTTGCCTTTGGAAAATGTAAGCCAGTACATCTGTGATACATTGCAACTACCCCATTTATTCTTAATAATTTATTGTTAAAAAC
The DNA here is from genome assembly GCF_000699445.3 of Schistosoma haematobium. Lineage (NCBI taxonomy): Eukaryota > Metazoa > Platyhelminthes > Trematoda > Strigeidida > Schistosomatidae > Schistosoma > Schistosoma haematobium. Next base: position 10,197,025 of record NC_067201.1, read on the forward strand.
ATCTTTGTCTGGAGAAAAGTTAGGTTTTTCAGTTGCTTACTGTCTAAATCCACATCCTATCTGCTAAAATGCCCTGTAAACAAGTACTCCACTAGAAACCATGACACATATTCTGACCAGTTTAATGAGGTAAGTTTACATTTGTTTTTAATACCCTCATTTATTAACACTTGGAGTGCGTAGCCACGGTATGAGAGTAGAAATGATAAAACGAAAGTCCCACTATTTGCTTCCTTATTCTTTTTGGACATTATATTCCTTACTTCCTTCTATTGTATGATCAAATGACATTTAGGTTTGTCTAAAGTCGGTCCACTCGACTTCATCCTCATCTTGGTGAAAAAGTCTCTGATTAGGCTATTGAAGCTACTTACTGATTTTTTAATAACGATAGAATGAAGATAAAAGTAGAATGGGTCTTTCAGCTTTTTTGTGTTGACCACGATGATTGATGCTTTTGATCAAAATTAGAGGGAGTATAATTCTAAAGTCGAGAAACAATCCCGAAAGCTAGGCTTCAAACTCTGCTTTCATTACTACGTGAATTAAACAAGTATGTTATGCCCAACTTTTTCAGTGTTTATGTCCAAATTTTCTGGGATCCAATCAGACGAAAATAAACCTAACAAATAGAACTTTGCATATCGACGGAAACCGGACAGTTAACCTCGTTGCATTGGATTACTAGGTGGTTTAGTGGGAAGTATATCTCAAGTGAATAATGCATGGAAAAAATTACCATGGAAAGAATCTCTTTTGGTCTTGTCCGGTTATCTGAAGCTACCGCAGCCACAGCAAATGCTTATTGGATGGTTTTTTAAAAACACAAAGACTTAAGGTGTTTCACCTTTTGGTATCATGCTCCTGGTTTCAAACTTGGACACTAGTACTTACTGATGCATCCCATCTACTTGTTGCACCGTCACTTATTACGGTTACTGTTTAACCATTGGATTTTGCGTTGCTCAAATCATGGATCTTGATAACCTTGAAAGACAACCCGTGATGGCATTGGGCCTCAACCACAAAATCCCCAAAGCTAAACACGAGACGACTGAAGAAATGGATATTCGGTATTTAACGCGAAGAAAAACCTAGCGGTGAAAGCGGGAACAATAGATTGAATTAATTCAAATTCATCGGATGGCATGGCTCAGCCTTGCAGGCGTGGTCATTCCTGAGTGTTGTCGTATACCCTTTATTCATATGAAATATATTGTTCTATCTCTAGCCTAAGTATGTTCTTCATCACGTACTGATGATTGTTACGATGTGATGAGTTGGTTTAGTTAATGTGACTTACATGTAAGATCTTGTAGATTAGGCAGTTAATTCATGACGAATCTACAATTTCAGGATTAAGTCTATTATTAGAGCGATACTAATAACGAATTAGACCTTAATTCTACATAAATAGCACAGAATCTCTAAAGAAATATTCCACTGTTAATAATAAGTGAGTTTACTATGTCAAATGTTACTTTCCATTGTCTGATTACATCCATAAAATACCGGACAACAACAAATCAAGCCAACACGAGCGGGACCAACCAAAACAGGTAGGTGATCACCAATACATGGTTTATCGAAGTGAACAAGCAACTCAGGTTCACTGACACTTTTCAACGCATTAAGTACCAAGAAATCAAATGATTTCTTGCCAGAATCGTCCGTTTTGGACTTCGGAACGAATCCACTGTCACTTACCACTACCCATAAATATATTTCTCGTCCGACCTAGAATCTGTTGATTAGCTTAGACAACTTTCTCTCATTTGTCGTTTATACTGGATACAACGAATCTATTTCTCTCGTTATTTCTGTATAATAACGCTCATCTGAAGCCCATGATAACAATTTAACCAAAGGTTTAATCCGAAATCACTTGAGTGCTGTAGGTGGTATGAAAATTCAACAAGTCAACTTAGAAATAAAGATAGAGCCAATTTTTCTGTGGCGTAAACTGATTCTTTATAGTTTACTAGAGGCAATAAAGTGTTACACGAATCGCTAGAGAACTGAATAGCAGTTGCCGTTGAGTCATTTAGTCGGGAAACTTACATTGTAGCTCCATTAAACAAAATGCAAAAACTCCGTAATTTTAGGCTATTTTTACTTGACTCATAATACACCCATGTTGTAAAACAATTGTACTACTGAAAAGAATAAAGACGAATTATACATTACACGGCAGTTAGGATGTTTCTAGAAAATAAAAACATAAGGCTCCCTACAATTTGGCTACATCACACCCATAGGTAACGTTATGTAAATCTAGTTTAACATACAAAGCATCTCAGTCATTCAATGTTTTGCAATAGTACATTAACGAACACTTTTAATGAGGCCTTTGTTTAATGCCTTAAAGTTCACGATGTGAAGCCCCAAAATTGGGATATAACAAATTTAATCAAAGATAGAATGAGTTACATTTGGTTGGTGAAGTGGAATCAACGCAAATCCCATGTATGGCGAAATCAATTTAAAGACCTTTGAGCCTATATTTCGCTCAGTTAATACTATAAAATCTAATTCTCAAGCTTAATCAACGACTTGTGATGGCATTTGAAAGTTCTCAAGTATACTCGATTTAGCCGTAGCATGGATTATTGGATAAGACATATTAGGATCAGACAGAAAATTCATTACGAAATATTCCATGATCTGGCCAGTCAAGACAGAGATCCAGGACTTAAACCGTGATTAGGACCGTTAACATTTGAAATCGATACGAGAAATCTACAAAGTAAATTTCGTTGGCGTTGAAAATACTGATTACCTGGAACACGAATAACTAGCCGCAACATCAAATACATGAAACAAATAACACAATTGATAAGAACCATGTACCATCATCGTGAACTTTACATAACAAGTGAAAACTTTTCTTATTAAAGTACCTAAAGTTGCATCAAAATAATAAAACAACTGAAGCAGAACGCAGAACAAAACGGCATCCACAATGGCTTACTGTAATATAAGAAATAAAGCACCCTTCGCCATTAGCTCACGCCCCTCATTAGTTGCTACAAGGAGAAATAGGAAGTCAGATTTTTCATAAACTTTGACCCTAACTATTCAAGTTAGGTGTTTCAATCACAATATTCAAGGGGGTTGTGAATCATAATAATAATAATAATAATAATAATAATAATTTATTCTCAAATAACAGTTTGTTACATGAGGCATGCCAGTTTACAGGCAAGATCAAATTGATACAAATGATACAATATACACTGTATTAAATTACATAGCTGGGTTGATAATTTATAAGACATGAATGAAGATGGTTTTAATCAGTACTACAGTTGGCGCGCTTCACGAGAGTTGCGTTGCGAATGTGCGACTGATGGTCAAGGATAGGTCCATTGAAGGTATGAACTTCTAGAAATCGCAACCTTATATCCCTTTGGGATATCCAAGGCTTTAAGGATGGTGCAGGATGAAGTAACCCGTTCCATATCTCAAGGGGGCTGAAAGAGGGAGCAAGTAAAAGAAAACACGAGAGGCAGAGTAGCCAATATTCATGAAGGAATGTTTAAGGTATGATTACTCAGTCTAATTTTCTTTTATTAAGGTATTTGTTAAGAAAGAGCATTTTAATAGGTTATAGAAAATAAGTGTTAGCAAGGTGTGAGTGGACATACAACTGACAAATGGAGGCGATTCGGAAAAGAGCTGAGAGTATAAGATTATGTGTGATTATAAAATAAAATATAGTGCTAGAAACAGTATTGTGATATACAACTGGCTATCTTCCTTTTATTATCGAAGCTATTAGAGCCCCTTTCGTTTTTTTTATTTGTTTTTTTTCAGGTTTTATAGGGTCTTGAGTAGGCTTCGTATATTAGCGAATTGTCTAGTTTGCTTGTAATAGGATTTCTGAGTAGGAAGTGAAACCAATTCAACGTTTGTAACACGATTTAAAGAGGTATTTTGCGTGATAAATCAGCTTCAATACCATAAGTCCGTGACATCCCACTAAACCATAAGGAGCCGTAATTAAACAAAATGTTCTGCCCTACAGACATGGGTGGATTGAAGTTATCTCCCCACCTTCATGTTTGCTGGTCAGTAACGCCACCCTCCCTCCTTTTGTGATGTTAGGCTCTCTTACGTTTGTGGTAAGTATGATTAATGCTTTAATCAAAGCACATAGTTGGAATACACTGTCTCTACTAGGTCCATGTTACAAGCAAATCAGATATTTAAAAATTCTGTTTTATGGGTTAGATGTCCATATAGTATATCACACTGTTATGAAAATAACTAATGGTTTAAAGAAGTAAGGATTAATAGTAAATCAAAAGATATGAGAGGGTATAAAATTGTAGAAAAAAAGATTTTAGGATGAGAAAAATAAAACATTGAGAAACTCACAAGACTTTGTGGCCAAATTTTGAGCTTTGAATGATCGGCCTTAGTAGATCAGCATCCATAAGATTGAGCTATCTGTCTACTTGCAGTAGAAAAAAAAGCTTGACTTTTAGGAAGAATAATGTACATTTAACCTGTAGAGATTTGGGGACTGAAAGCTAGGGTTAGGAGCATGAAGTCATGATTAATAAGCAATGAATAATAGGAAAGGATAAGCCATATATCCTGTGATTTGGTTATATTCAGATTAGTAACAGTCGAACTTGTTATAATTTTGTTCTTTCTAGATACTAGGTGGTCCGTAATAAAGTGCCTCATTGGTGGGCGGGATTCCAAGGAAATGTTGAAGCTCTTTGGAGTCTGGAAATAGGGTTAGCTTTTTGAATCTGGTAAACGTATCACAGTTACGGATAGGCATTGGCAGCCTGTTCCACAATAAACTGTACCGTACTGTAAAGAACTTACAACGCATTTGTTTTTGGTGTTTTACGGTGTGTAGTGTATATGCGTTGTTTCTAAGTCTATAGGCTGGGTCGTGGGTGATAGTCGGGCAGGAGGTTAGAAAGGAGAGCCCATATATCGCTTTGTAGAGAAATATTAAATTGTTTTTTAGCCTACGGTGCCATAAAGGTTCTAAAGATAGATGCTTACATCTGTCTGTGTAATCGAGATTCGAGTTACATCCTAGTAGTTGACGTGTGAAACGTCTTTGAACATCTACTCTTATCTTGTCTGCGATATTCATATTAGAGAAGACAAAAGAGCAGTATTCAAGGGTGGGTCGTACACATATTTTGTAGAGAGTAAGTTTACCCTCTGTTGTGAAAAAGGTTTTCATTATAAAACCAATTAGCCGTCTAGATTTAGAAATAATAGAGGAGGCATGTTCTTCAAAGTTTAGGCTTCCTGTGTAATTAATTCCTAAATCGTGTACTGATTCGAGTGTTTGGACTCTACATTCATTTAAGTGAAGTCGCGGTTTATAGGGATGCTTTCCAAAGTGCATGATCCCGCACTTGTTGAGGTTAAATGGTAATTGCCATTTTTCACTCCATATAGTTAATTTATTGAGGTCCTTTTGGATCTGGGATACATTTTCGCTTAGTGTCTCAGGCTTATAGCTGTATACTATTTTGAGATCATCAGCATATAAATATGGTTTCCCAAATTCTATGGTGTTACATATATCGTTTATATACATAAGAAACAAAAGTGGCCCTAATACGCTTCCCTGGATGACTCCACTGGTGATTGGTCTAGGGGACGAGAGACAGTCATTGTACTTTACCATCTGTTTACGTTCTGTTAAGAACGAAGCAAACCATGAGTACAGTGGGTTGTGTATTCCGAAGGACTTTAGTTTGACGAGTAGCCTTTTGTGTGGGACCTTATCAAAGGCTTTCTTAAAGTCTAGGAATAGGACTGATACAAGGAGTCCGCTGTCTCGTTTCAGAGTTATATCATTCAGGTAGTCTACTAGGCGTGTATCGCATGATCTGGACCTAAGAAATCCATGCTGGGAGGTCGACAAGAGATTGTTAGTTAATAGATGTTGGACTACAGCCGCCTTAACTACTTTTTCCATCACTCTGGATACCACTGATGTTATGTTTATAGGCCGGTAATTTTCAACGTTTGCTTCAGGTCCTGTTTTAATTTTGGGAATGATATGTGTAGTTTTCCAGGCAGTAGGGTAACACGCTGAAGAGAGTGATATCGCGAATAGTTTGAGAAGCAAAACACACATATCATCACCTCCACGTTTTAGCATGCTAGATGGAATACCATCTGGTCCATCAGTGTAGGAGTGTTTCAATGTACTGATTGCCTTGGAGATATTTTGTACACTGAATTCTACATTAGTAATTTCACAGGGAGTTACTGGGATTGGTTCTGAATCATTAAATGGTTTTTCGTTAGTTAGTGAGAAACAAAAATGTTCACTGAATAATTCTGTGATAAGTTTGGGATCTTCGTATACTTGTTTGCCTTTAATGAATATACTCCCTCTCGATTTAGAGCGTTTAAGTTTATTTTGGAGTAGTATGGTGAGTGCAGAGGAGTTATTATTAAGTTCAACTGCACGTTTTTCCTGTGCTACTGCTTTTTGTTTACTTATTGCCTCTGTTCGGACAAGTATTTCTGTCATCGTTACTAAAGAGGAAAAGTCATTTAAGTTGTGGAATCGAGTACAATGTCTTTGAAGACGTCTTCTTGTACTGACCAGTATATAGAGATCTTTGGAGAACGTAGGTTTACAGTATTCTAAAGGTGCGATGTTGTTGATGATACTTTTGATGTTGTGATAAAATATATTGGTTAATGTGTCGGTATTGTTTGAGGTAAAGGAAGTTCTCCAATCAGTGCTTCTTAGGTAATTGTGGAAGTTATTCCAATCAACCTTGAGATAGTTTCTACGAAGTGTTACGGTTTTACTTCTATCGGTTGTGGTTTTTACATTAAGGCTGCATATGACAATGTTATGATCACTACCTGGGAACTTTTTTCCAATATACAAAGTATTGGGGATGAGGCCACTGGTAAAGACTAAGTCCAAGATGTTTTGATGTCTGGTAGGGATATCGACATACTGAGTCCATTGTCCAAGCTCTAGACATTCAATAAATGATTCATAACCTCTCGGCGCTTTGACTGGCAGCCAAGAAATTTCGGGCATATTGAAGTCACCACAAATGAGCTTGCCTGTGAATGAGAGGGATGATGCTAGTGTGAATACCTCCGATAATACTGCTATTTCATCTATTGATGCGTTAGGTTGACGATAAACACAGCCGAGCAGTAAGGTAGCGGAATTCGACGGCTTTAATACAATCCACACCGAATCCTTCAGTTTGTTTAGTTCAGGCATATCACATAGCAGTGAGTTCAGGCTAGAGTGAGCGTAAATAAGGCATCCTCCGCCTCGTCCATTCAATCTATCGCTTCTATATAGGGAATAGTTATCTAGAGATATGCTTCGGTCGGAAATATTACTGTTAGTCCATGCTTCAGATATCATAATAACTGATGGTTGATATATGGATACAAACAGGGCTAAATCCGTCTTTTTGTTGCAGATCGATCGAGCGTTGATAAGACATATATTAAGCAAGTGGCCTACTAAGTTAAAATGGGTGAGGGTATTTCGGATAAAGTCGTCGTAACCCTCGAGAGTGTAAGATGAGTTTGATGTGAGGGATTGGATGTTCTTCATTAGCTCGGTATTTTGATAGTTAAACTTATTGGGAGATGTATCAAATGAGCTGGTGAAGTTGATTGGGGAGTTTACCCAGGAGGAAAGGGTGGGAGTACTCTGTGATGGAAACTGTACGGAGGAAACAAATTTATGGTTTGCATGTGGTTTGAAATAACCTGGGCTATATGCTTCAACAGAGGTGTCACTAGAGGTCTTATTCCAAAAAAATCTTGTACAGGCCTACTGTGAAGTGTATGGTTATTTACAAAATAGTCTTGATGGTTAGACTCGTAGCCCCTGTTATGGCTATTTACGTTAGCGCGAGAGGGGTCTGCTACGCGTAACTGGGAGGAGTTGCGACTGTTGTTATACATGGGAGCCGTTGTTATGTGATGGGTCGGTACTAAAGGGTATGAGAAGTTTTCTTTTTGAGAGTAATTACAGTTGCGATCCTGGGGAATGTAGGTAGGGTGTGGAGTGAGAAACCTATTATTACCGTTCTTATTTATGGTTTTAAGCTTCAGGGGGTGATTTGGGTGGCCAGTTCTCTGGTAGTTTTCGTTAGTCTGTGTGTAAGAAGGCTTGCTACGCTGAAGCCCACCACCCTTTTTGCAACTTGGTGTTGAAGGCAAGTTATACGATAGCAGCGGGGAGAACCTGTTCACTGTTCTTGGGATACCTATAGAGCAGTTGGGTTCAATCTTACGTGTTTCCCTATTCGGTATCATGAGTTTTGTCTTCCCACCCTTTATTTTCAGAGCAGGATTCTTTCGTTGTCTTTGTGAGATGAACTTACGTTCATTCAAGTCTACTTGTGGAATATCTTTAAGAGGACAAATTTTCAAGTGTATAGGTTTAGTTGCACGTGTGTTGTTACACGACTCACATTTTAATACATTACTGAATGAACAGCTGGGATTAGTCATGTCGTTATGGTTTTTGGGGTCAGTTGGGGTCCGTATCTTATCCAAAGGTTTCTGATCTGTAGACTCATCTAGATCAACAGAGTGATCAGCCGTATGTGGAGTGGTGTCATGCTTATTGTTCGTGTGTTTTAAACTATTTGTTGTGTTGCAAACTGTCTCTGGCTGATTATTAACTGTAACACTCCCATTCAATTCTATCGCTTCGCGTCTTCTTACACGACGTTGACAGGGCGTAAGGTCTGGAGTGACTTTTATATTTTTGTATGGAATTAGTGGGCTAATGTTTTTGCTCAAATCAATAAACTGCTTAGCATCGTTACAACAGCCAAACATAAACAAGAGGGGGCAAGTTGATCTGTCTGACTTTTTTCTAAGGCGGATGACTTTGCAGTTAACGTTCGGCATACCGTATGCTCTAAGGCAAATATCTCTTAACTTAGATGGGTGTGTGCGGTCGGGGAGGTTATACACAACTGCATTGAAGGAGGACATTACTCTCTTCATCACTTCTTCAGCCACTAACTCCAAAATACACTCAGCTTTAGTGAGTTGCTCAAGATTTCTGTCTGTATCAAGGCCCCATATATGAGTGAGGGGTGCTAATTGCTCAAGTTTGCCGTTAATTTCGGATAGAGAGTTTTGTAGCTGTCGGATGTCATTACTATATCTATCAGTATTTTGGTGTGTATGAGGTGGACCATTGGACTCTTTAGTTTTTGAAATTTTAGATTTAGGCCTTGGTAGCACATACTGTCTAGTAGACTGTGCTGACTTTTCGATGCGCGTAGGTATAGTGTCTTGTATGTCAACCAGTCTTACCGTTGGCATACTGCACGTAGAGATAGAGGGGCTGCGACATGGAGAATCTGGTGACGATAGAGACATTTGTGTACAATACACATATTTTTCAGTAGTTAAAGGTTCGACATTGTCAAGCACTGAGTCGTCAGTTGTAGGGGTTACAGATTTGGACCTTTTATTTGGCTTAGAAGTTGGTGAAATTCCTCTTTTACTGGAGTTATTGGACATGATATGAAAATAAGTGAGCATAGTGCTCGTTAAATTAAATATAATATCTGAGTATTAGTTGTTATTAAGTATTAACCTGGTTAATACTAGGATTAGAGACTGTGAGTATATAATAAATTGCAGACCTATTTACGACTTAAGTCCGCAATAGGTACAATACGAACTGGTAATTGTCCGTCGAATAAAAATAAGTTTTTTTCTTATGTTTCGAGGTGAGATGTTCCCGATGTACAGGATAGGATGATAATCACAGTATAATACACCCTACAAAAGAGCAAGTCGAAGAATAGGCACGCCATAATAAGAAATCCAATGCTCTATTAAGGTTTTTGCTATAGTTTCGGCTGCAATGTCTTTTATGGGTACTGTTACAGGCTATCGCGTGAATTTATCAATGCAAGTGAAAATGTAACTAAAGCCATTCGAAATCGGCAGTGGTCCCACAATATCGACATGTATGTGCTTGAATCTGCTATCGGGGTAACGGAAATGACCTACTGCGGAACTGGTGTGGCGATTTATCTTAACTTTCTGGCATTTTATACACTCTTGCGTCCAGTCACGAATATCCCCGTTCGTACTTGGCCATACGAAATGCTTGCTGATTAGTTTGATGGTGGCTTTTATTTCAGGATGCGAAATATTGTACATAGCTTCGAAAATGTTTCATCTCAGTGGCTTGGGAATGAGTGGTCGTGGTTGGCCCGTAGAAATATCGCACATGATGCTTACTTTTTCCAATGGAGTTTCTTCGACTACTAACGAGGTTGTATTGGCAGACTTTAGTCTGTTTAACTCGACATCGATATTTTGTAATGCTGCTAATTTGTGATAATCGATTTCGGATTAGATGAGAGCGTTTACCATCTTTCTGGATAACGCGTCTGCCACTTCGTTATTATTGCCTTTGATATACTGTATGTTAAAAGTAAATTGGGAAGTGAATTCTAATTGTCGAATTTCCCTCGGCGAGCAGTTATCCTGTTTGTCGTTTAGTGCTTTTGTGAGGGGTTTATGATCTGTATATACTGTGAAAATGGTACCCTCAATCATGTGTCGAAAATGTTTTATTACTAAGTAAATCACTATTAGTTCTCTTCCACATGTGTTATATCTCGTTTGAGTAGGATTTAATATCCTAGAGAAAAATGAAGGCGGTTTCCATGTACTGTGTACTAACTGCTGCGATACGGCTACTACTGCTATGTTTGATGCGTCCGCCATGACGGCTAGTGGTGCTTGGTTCTTTTGTCGTAGTAACATCGTCTTCTCGTCTAGCGCTCGCTTAGCGTTCTCAAAAGCCTGTATAGCATCCGCTGAAAGACGGAATATTCGGGTATGTCCTCGCAAAGCGTCCGTCAATGGTTGTAATATTGTTGCTCAGTTTGGAATAAGTCGTCTATAATAATTTATCAGTCTCAAGAATCGTCGTAATCTTCTTTGTGGCTTGGGCAACGGATAATTGCGAATAACAGCAACTTCTGTCGGAAGTGGCATGATACCATGTGAAGTTATCATATGACCTAGGAGTTGCAGTGATTGCTTCCTAAATGCATACTTTTCCACGTTAATAGTGACGCCATTTTCTTGAAGTTTCGTAAACAACTATCGTACATGTTGTAGATGTTCTTCCACGGTAGCGCTAGCTACTAGTATATCATCGATATATGCGTATACTTGTAACAGCATAGGTTGGTTGGTTAAGAGTTGACCCCAAACAACCAAGCATATGCCAAAACAGTATTGTTCAAGTATTCATTCACTTCCTTATTTTGTGTAGGCGTTATATTTCCTATTCGCAAAAACTCAAATAATCCTAATGGAGTGGTTACAGCCGTTTTAGGTATATCTTCTGCCACCACGTGAATATGGTAATAAACCCGAACAAGACCAATTTTTGAAAATATCGTGGCACCTTCCATATTGGTAGTAATGTCGTGGATATTTGGTACCGGATAGCTGTCTGCTATAGTTTACTTGTTAAGGACTCTATAGTCTTCACATCGCCTGATTTCTCCAGGGACTATTTGATGGTATTATGATACCGGGCTTCATCAATTTTTCGAACTCTCGTTTCGCAATATTCAAACTTATTGGGTCTAGCCTTCGTGATCTTGCGTTAGTCGGTGGACTTTTCGTTATAATATGGTGCTGTACAGTATGTTTAAGATTTCTGTTATCATATGCCCTCGTCGAATCAGTGTACTCATTTAGAAGCGATCTATATGGCTCGCTTTTGTCTTTTGACACTACTAAATACATGGATGTGTAGAATTATGGTATACTATGATATTAGTACTGCTCTAATAATAGACCTAATCCTAAAATTGTAGCTTTGTCATGATATAACTGCCTAATCTATAAGATCTTACGTGGAAGTCACACCATCGACTACACCAGCTCACTGTATCGTATCAATTACCAATACATGATGTAGAACAAGGTTAGTCTAGAGAAGGAACAATATATTTAATATGGATAGAAGATATAAGGTAACATTCAGAGGGACCACGCCTGCCATCCGATCAACTCCAATTCATTCAACTCATTGTTCGCGCCTTCTCCATTGTTAGGTGTTTATCCGCGTTAAATATTGAATATCTATTTTCTGAGTAGTCTCGTGTTCAGCTTTGTGGATTGTGCGGTTATTGTACAATGCCACTACACTACTCTCCCACCAGAATCAACGTGATGTTGGTTCGATACCGAATTGGATGGGATCGTCGTGCGCCGGAGGTTACCAAGGATAATAAGAATCCTCCGGTATGTGATGATAAGCTGAAAGATAAATCAAAAAGAAGGCGGCAGCATCTGGTCGGGAAATACATGTAATAATTTTTAAAAAAATCTGCCTTCATGCTTAACACACTTAAAATGACAATTTGAGTGAAGATTATTTGAGCTATAAAAAATGGGATTACAGTAATAATAATAAAACAATGCGTGTTAATAGCCGTTGGTTAATAACTTGACGTATAGGTAGTAAGTATTTTGTGTTTAGAAATATTAAAGTAATGAATATTGTAGAAATGTTAATATTGGTATTAGTTTTGGTTTAAATTATGAAACCAATTTACAATTATGCCGGTAACCTATCCATATGTGATTTCCAATTGCATCTGTATTAGTAGGCTAACTGGAAGAACAAAAGTATTACCATGGAAAAGAATTCCAACTAGTGTTCCAGTTAGTTTGATACGGATTATTTAGTTACGGGGAGATTTTCTCAACCTCATTTTTACTTGACCGTGATAGAATTTAGTAATACTACTAATACACATGAATGTTCATCAAAACAAAATTTAAATACGTGAGTGATGATTATATGAATTTTGGACAGATAGCTAGGAACAAATCGTTAAACATGAGTGTATTCGTAAGAGACATGCTCCGGACTCAATGTTCTGATCTGTGGCAGACTATTTATTTATACTTATATTTGCCGGCTGATGGTGCATACAAGTTAGTTGCAAGTGTGCAGTTTATTATGAGGCGGAATACGATTCAATTGAGATATAGTGATTATAAGTTACTGAAATCAGTTAAGCCTGTGTCACATTACTAAGTGATGTGGTGCTGTAAGATGTACTCGGCCAAATACGTTTTTACAAGATGATTAACCGTGAGTGATGCTCATGTGATTATCAGGGAGTACATAAGTTGTAACCAAGGGAGTACACTCCCAACTCATGTCTATGATAATGGCTTGAACCTTAGTCAGTGTTGGGGTAAATTCGACATTGATGTTTTCAGTTTGCAGGAGATTTGCTCGACTGCTTATACTGATTATTTGCATGCATGATTGTGTCGCTAAACCATCAATTAGACTGACAAGGTTTTGAGATATTTACTGAATGAACAACTGATAGAGAAACATACTGTAATCATCTGTAGTGAATGAAGATAAAAGAAAAACAACACTAGTGATAATTATAAGTCAATTTGCTGACCGATTTTGTTAATAGTTTCATTAATTTTATCAATCATATTACGTGATTGTCAAGTCATGACAATGCTTTATGACGATATCCTGAAACTATTACGTTTAACTAGTTATAGTGCTGAATGAGGATTAGTCAGTGGAAACATAGGTATTGTTGCTTTGGGTGATTCGAAATTATCAGAAATTTATAACGTTAAAGAATCCGAGACGCCTAATTTAATTATAAATATTAATTCAGAAAGATTCGTTTAGTGTTAATTCTAGTAGGCTACGGAGTTTTGATTTTAAACGTTTGTTTGGCCAACAGCCACCTAGGGATTTAGTTATTTTACTAGTGCAGTTAATAGTACCTAAATTTTTAGCCTTATTACCTAAACTATGTTCGCATTTTAGGCTGCTAATATGATTAATCAATCCATAAAGCCAAATACGATTAGCGACAACGACTATGATGGGTTTATTGATAAATGTTAAAGTCGATTCAGATGATTCCTAAATTAAGAAGACATGAAGATATAGTGTAACGTATGTGCGGGCCAGGTTGACAAGCAGGTTGTTGACGTATATGACAATTTAAAAATAATGAACATGATCAGATAAATAAATTCCAAGTTAAGACTGCTTGTGAAACTTCAAGCAGGAATATGACGCGTTATAAACATTCCATAAGAAGTTACTGCATTTAACCTAGGGACACTTACAAATATATGGCAAAAGCAACTGGAAAACATATACATGTTAAGTACAAAAAATCACTAAGTAAAATAGTTGAACTCGCCTGGATTATTTTTGAAAATCAGATTATTCAGTGGACGACATATATAACGCCATTCGTGAGGAGTAGTAATGATCCAAAAGCATCCAGAATAAAACATGCAGTATGGCAATCACTTCCAGGGTGCTTGATGCTGTTGAGGTTTTTGGGACTCGCTCTGATCAGAACAACTGAATGAATCCAGATAATTGTGTGTGCCATCTAAAATGAACTTATGATTGCAGAAAACTTATAGCTGGAACTCACCGTATTTTTGGAGATGCGTCATCCTTGTTGTTTGGCAATGGAACTCGAAAATATGAAATTAGGCAGGCAGTGGTCGGAAGAAAAGATATTACAGGATAGTGCATAGTTTAAAACAGGATGAGGTGTTAAGCGAAGGAACACTAAGAATTAGATCCAGATAACTATTCAATCCTTGATTGCATTGTTAGTCAATGTATATTTACGCTATTTACAGGTCATATTTGCTAGAGCTTGATGTTTAAACAAGTCTATGTCGCTGAAGCATGTAAATGCTATTAAAGCTTGTTAACGAACCATCAAAGCTAATTAGTTGATATAGATGATCAACTTTTATTATCGATTGAGCTAGAAAGTTATGTGAACTAATAGATATAACATTACGATAATATATGTGACCATTAATCAAAGGACTATTAGAATACTGGGTTTACAAAAATAAAAACCGATTGAGAAGGTTAAGGTGGAAATAAGGATTAACAATAATAGGTTGCGTTTCTTTAGTTGGGCTCACCAATGTAGAATTATGGTCTACTATGATATTAGTACTGCTCTAATAATAGACCTAATCCTAAAATTGTAGCTTTGTCATGATATAACTGCCTAATCTATAAGATCTTACGTGGAAGTCACACCATCGACTACACCAGCTCACTGTATCGTATCAATTACCAATACATGATGTAGAACAAGGTTAGTCTAGAGAAGGAACAATATATTTAATATGAATAGAAGATATAAGGTAACATTCAGAGGGACCACGCCTGCCATCCGATCAACTCCAATTCATTCAACTCATTGTTCGCGCCTTCTCCATTGTTAGGTATTTATCCGCGTTAAATATTGAATATCTATTTTCTGAGTAGTCTCGTGTTCAGCTTTGTGGATTGTGCGGTTATTGTCCAATGCCACTACACTACTCTCCCACCAGAATCAACGTGATGTTGGTTCGATACCGAATTGGATGGGATCGTCGTGCGCCGGAGGTTACCAAGGATAATAAGAATCCTCCGGTATGTGATGATAAGCTGAAAGATAAATCAAAAAGAAGGCGGCAGCATCTGGTCGGGAAATACATGTAATAATTTTTAAAAAATCTGCCTTCATGCTTAACACACTTAAAATGACAATTTGGGTGAAGATTATTTGAGCTATAAAAAATGGGATTACAGTAATAATAATAAAACAATGCGTGTTAATAGCCGTTGGTTAATAACTTGACGTATAGGTAGTAAGTATTTTGTGTTTAGAAATATTAAAGTAATGAATATTGTAGAAATGTTAATATTGGTATTAGTTTTGGTTTAAATTATGAAACCAATTTACAATTATGCCGGTAACCTATCCATATGTGATTTCCAATTGCATCTGTATTAGTAGGCTAACTGGAAGAACAAAAGTATTACCATGGAAAAGAATTCCAACTAGTGTTCCAGTTAGTTTGATACGGTTTATTTAGTTACGGGGAGATTTTCTCAACCTCATTTTTACTTGACCGTGATAGAATTTAGTAATACTACTAATACACATGAATGTTCATCAAAACAAAATTTAAATACGTGAGTGATGATTATATGAATTTTGGACAGATAGCTAGGAACAAATCGTTAAACATGAGTGTATTCGTAAGAGACATGCTCCGGACTCAATGTTCTGATCTGTGGCAGACTATTTATTTATACTTATATTTGCCGGCTGATGGTGCATACAAGTTAGTTGCAAGTGTGCAGTTTATTATGAGGCGGAATACGATTCAATTGAGATATAGTGATTATAAGTTACTGAAATCAGTTAAGCCTGTGTCACATTACTAAGTGATGTGGTGCTGTAAGATGTACTCGGCCAAATACGTTTTTACAAGATGATTAACCGTGAGTGATGCTCATGTGATTATCAGGAGTACATAAGTTGTAACCAAGGGAGTACACTCCCAACTCATGTCTATGATAATGGCTTGAACCTTAGTCAGTGTTGGGGTAAATTCGACATTGATGTTTTCAGTTTGCAGGAGATTTGCTCGACTGCTTATACTGATTATTTGCATGCATGATTGTGTCGCTAAACCATCAATTAGACTGACAAGGTTTTGAGATATTTACTGAATGAACAACTGATAGAGAAACATACTGTAATCATCTGTAGTGAATGAAGATAAAAGAAAAACAACACTAGTGATAATTATAAGTCAATTTGCTGACCGATTTTGTTAATAGTTTCATTAATTTTATCAATCATATTACGTGATTGTCAAGTCATGACAATGCTTTATGACGATATCCTGAAACTATTACGTTTAACTAGTTATAGTGCTGAATGAGGATTAGTCAGTGGAAAAATAGGTATTGTTGCTTTGGGTGATTCGAAATTATCAGAAATTTATAACGTTAAAGAATCCGAGACGCCTAATTTAATTATAAATATTAATTCAGAAAGATTCGTTTAGTGTTAATTCTAGTAGGCTACGGAGTTTTGATTTTAAACGTTTGTTTGGCCAACAGCCACCTAGGGATTTAGTTATTTTACTAGTGCAGTTAATAGTACCTAAATTTTTAACCTTATTATCTAAACTATGTTCGCATTTTAGGCTGCTAATATGATTAATCAATCCATAAAGCCAAATACGATTAGCGACAACGACTATGATGGGTTTATTGATAAATGTTAAAGTCGATTCAGATGATTCCTAAATTTAGAAGACATGAAGATATAGTGTAACGTATGTGCGGGCCAGGTTGACAAGCAGGTTGTTGACGTATATGACAATTTAAAAATAATGAACATGATCAGATAAATAAATTCCAAGTTAAGACTGCTTGTGAAACTTCAAGCAGGAATATGACGCGTTATAAACATTCCATAAGAAGTTACTGCATTTAACCTAGGGACACTTACAAATATATGGCAAAAGCAACTGGAAAACATATACATGTTAAGTACAAAAATCACTAAGTAAAATAGTTGAACTCGCCTGGATTATTTTTGAAAATCAGATTATTCAGTGGACGACATATATAACGCCATTCGTGAGGAGTAGTAATGATCCAAAAGCATCCAGAATAAAACATGCAGTATGGCAATCACTTCCAGGGTGCTTGATGCTGTTGAGGTTTTGGGACTCGCTCTGATCAGAACAACTGAATGAATCCAGATAATTGTGTGTGCCATCTAAAATGAACTTATGATTGCAGAAAACTTATAGCTGGAACTCACCGTATTTTTTGGAGATGCGTCATCCTTGTTGTTTGGCAATGGAACTCGAAAATATGAAATTAGGCAGGCAGTGGTCGGAAGAAAAGATATTACAGGATAGTGCATAGTTTAAAACAGGATGAGGTGTTAAGCGAAGGAACACTAAGAATTAGATCCAGATAACTATTCAATCCTTGATTGCATTGTTAGTCAATGTATATTTACGCTATTTACAGGTCATATTTGCTAGAGCTTGATGTTTAAACAAGTCTATGTCGCTGAAGCATGTAAATGCTATTAAAGCTTGTTAACGAACCATCAAAGCTAATTAGTTGATATAGATGATCAACTTTTATTATCGATTGAGCTAGAAAGTTATGTGAACTAATAGATATAACATTACGATAATATATGTGACCATTAATCAAAGGACTATTAGAATACTGGGTTTACAAAAATAAAAACCGATTGAGAAGGTTAAGGTGGAAATAAGGATTAACAATAATAGGTTGCGTTTCTTTAGTTGGGCTCACCAATGTAGAATTATGGTCTACTATGATATTAGTACTGCTCTAATAATAGACCTAATCCTAAAATTGTAGCTTTGTCATGATATAACTGCCTAATCTATAAGATCTTACGTGGAAGTCACACCATCGACTACACCAGCTCACTGTATCGTATCAATTACCAATACATGATGTAGAACAAGGTTAGTCTAGAGAAGGAACAATATATTTAATATGAATAGAAGATATAAGGTAACATTCAGAGGGACCACGCCTGCCATCCGATCAACTCCAATTCATTCAACTCATTGTTCGCGCCTTCTCCATTGTTAGGTATTTATCCGCGTTAAATATTGAATATCTATTTTCTGAGTAGTCTCGTGTTCAGCTTTGTGGATTGTGCGGTTATTGTCCAATGCCACTACACTACTCTCCCACCAGAATCAACGTGATGTTGGTTCGATACCGAATTGGATGGGATCGTCGTGCGCCGGAGGTTACCAAGGATAATAAGAATCCTCCGGTATGTGATGATAAGCTGAAAGATAAATCAAAAAGAAGGCGGCAGCATCTGGTCGGGAAATACATGTAATAATTTTTAAAAAAATCTGCCTTCATGCTTAACACACTTAAAATGACAATTTGAGTGAAGATTATTTGAGCTATAAAAAATGGGATTACAGTAATAATAATAAAACAATGCGTGTTAATAGCCGTTGGTTAATAACTTGACGTATAGGTAGTAAGTATTTTGTGTTTAGAAATATTAAAGTAATGAATATTGTAGAAATGTTAATATTGGTATTAGTTTTGGTTTAAATTATGAAACCAATTTACAATTATGCCGGTAACCTATCCATATGTGATTTCCAATTGCATCTGTATTAGTAGGCTAACTGGAAGAACAAAAGTATTACCATGGAAAAGAATTCCAACTAGTGTTCCAGTTAGTTTGATACGGATTATTTAGTTACGGGGAGATTTTCTCAACCTCATTTTTACTTGACCGTGATAGAATTTAGTAATACTACTAATACACATGAATGTTCATCAAAACAAAATTTAAATACGTGAGTGATGATTATATGAATTTTGGACAGATAGCTAGGAACAAATCGTTAAACATGAGTGTATTCGTAAGAGACATGCTCCGGACTCAATGTTCTGATCTGTGGCAGACTATTTATTTATACTTATATTTGCCGGCTGATGGTGCATACAAGTTAGTTGCAAGTATGCAGTTTATTATAAGGCGGAATACGATTCAATTGAGATATAGTGATTATAAGTTACTGAAATCAGTTAAGCCTGTGTCACATTACTAAGTGATGTGGTGCTGTAAGATGTACTCGGCCAAATACGTTTTTACAAGATGATTAACCGTGAGTGATGCTCATGTGATTATCAGGGAGTACATAAGTTGTAACCAAGGGAGTACACTCCCAACTCATGTCTATGATAATGGCTTGAACCTTAGTCAGTGTTGGGGTAAATTCGACATTGATGTTTTCAGTTTGCAGGAGATTTGCTCGACTGCTTATACTGATTATTTGCATGCATGATTGTGTCGCTAAACCATCAATTAGACTGACAAGGTTTTGAGATATTTACTGAATGAACAACTGATAGAGAAACATACTGTAATCATCTGTAGTGAATGAAGATAAAAGAAAAACAACACTAGTGATAATTATAAGTCAATTTGCTGACCGATTTTGTTAATAGTTTCATTAATTTTATCAATCATATTACGTGATTGTCAAGTCATGACAATGCTTTATGACGATATCCTGAAACTATTACGTTTAACTAGTTATAGTGCTGAATGAGGATTAGTCAGTGGAAAAATAGGTATTGTTGCTTTGGGTGATTCGAAATTATCAGAAATTTATAACGTTAAAGAATCCGAGACGCCTAATTTAATTATAAATATTAATTCAGAAAGATTCGTTTAGTGTTAATTCTAGTAGGCTACGGAGTTTTGATTTTAAACGTTTGTTTGGCCAACAGCCACCTAGGGATTTAGTTATTTTACTAGTGCAGTTAATAGTACCTAAATTTTTAACCTTATTATCTAAACTATGTTCGCATTTTAGGCTGCTAATATGATTAATCAATCCATAAAGCCAAATACGATTAGCGACAACGACTATGATGGGTTTATTGATAAATGTTAAAGTCGATTCAGATGATTCCTAAATTTAGAAGACATGAAGATATAGTGTAACGTATGTGCGGGCCAGGTTGACAAGCAGGTTGTTGACGTATATGACAATTTAAAAATAATGAACATGATCAGATAAATAAATTCCAAGTTAAGACTGCTTGTGAAACTTCAAGCAGGAATATGACGCGTTATAAACATTCCATAAGAAGTTACTGCATTTAACCTAGGGACACTTACAAATATATGGCAAAAGCAACTGGAAAACATATACATGTTAAGTACAAAAAATCACTAAGTAAAATAGTTGAACTCGCCTGGATTATTTTTGAAAATCAGATTATTCAGTGGACGACATATATAACGCCATTCGTGAGGAGTAGTAATGATCCAAAAGCATCCAGAATAAAACATGCAGTATGGCAATCACTTCCAGGGTGCTTGATGCTGTTGAGGTTTTTGGGACTCGCTCTGATCAGAACAACTGAATGAATCCAGATAATTGTGTGTGCCATCTAAAATGAACTTATGATTGCAGAAAACTTATAGCTGGAACTCACCGTATTTTTTGGAGATGCGTCATCCTTGTTGTTTGGCAATGGAACTCGAAAATATGAAATTAGGCAGGCAGTGGTCGGAAGAAAAGATATTACAGGATAGTGCATAGTTTAAAACAGGATGAGGTGTTAAGCGAAGGAACACTAAGAATTAGATCCAGATAACTATTCAATCCTTGATTGCATTGTTAGTCAATGTATATTTACGCTATTTACAGGTCATATTTGCTAGAGCTTGATGTTTAAACAAGTCTATGTCGCTGAAGCATGTAAATGCTATTAAAGCTTGTTAACGAACCATCAAAGCTAATTAGTTGATATAGATGATCAACTTTTATTATCGATTGAGCTAGAAAGTTATGTGAACTAATAGATATAACATTACGATAATATATGTGACCATTAATCAAAGGACTATTAGAATACTGGGTTTACAAAAATAAAAACCGATTGAGAAGGTTAAGGTGGAAATAAGGATTAACAATAATAGGTTGCGTTTCTTTAGTTGGGCTCACCAATGTAGAATTATGGTCTACTATGATATTAGTACTGCTCTAATAATAGACCTAATCCTAAAATTGTAGCTTTGTCATGATATAACTGCCTAATCTATAAGATCTTACGTGGAAGTCACACCATCGACTACACCAGCTCACTGTATCGTATCAATTACCAATACATGATGTAGAACAAGGTTAGTCTAGAGAAGGAACAATATATT
This sequence comes from Schistosoma haematobium, assembly GCF_000699445.3. Lineage (NCBI taxonomy): Eukaryota > Metazoa > Platyhelminthes > Trematoda > Strigeidida > Schistosomatidae > Schistosoma > Schistosoma haematobium. The sequence continues at coordinate 10,218,654 of NC_067201.1, forward strand.
TAATATGAATAGAAGATATAAGGTAACATTCAGAGGGACCACGCCTGCCATCCGATCAACTCCAATTCATTCAACTCATTGTTCGCGCCTTCTCCATTGTTAGGTGTTTATCCGCGTTAAATATTGAATATCTATTTTCTGAGTAGTCTCGTGTTCAGCTTTGTGGATTGTGCGGTTATTGTACAATGCCACTACACTACTCTCCCACCAGAATCAACGTGATGTTGGTTCGATACCGAATTGGATGGGATCGTCGTGCGCCGGAGGTTACCAAGGATAATAAGAATCCTCCGGTATGTGATGATAAGCTGAAAGATAAATCAAAAAGAAGGCGGCAGCATCTGGTCGGGAAATACATGTAATAATTTTTAAAAAAATCTGCCTTCATGCTTAACACACTTAAAATGACAATTTGAGTGAAGATTATTTGAGCTATAAAAAATGGGATTACAGTAATAATAATAAAACAATGCGTGTTAATAGCCGTTGGTTAATAACTTGACGTATAGGTAGTAAGTATTTTGTGTTTAGAAATATTAAAGTAATGAATATTGTAGAAATGTTAATATTGGTATTAGTTTTGGTTTAAATTATGAAACCAATTTACAATTATGCCGGTAACCTATCCATATGTGATTTCCAATTGCATCTGTATTAGTAGGCTAACTGGAAGAACAAAAGTATTACCATGGAAAAGAATTCCAACTAGTGTTCCAGTTAGTTTGATACGGTTTATTTAGTTACGGGGAGATTTTCTCAACCTCATTTTTACTTGACCGTGATAGAATTTAGTAATACTACTAATACACATGAATGTTCATCAAAACAAAATTTAAATACGTGAGTGATGATTATATGAATTTTGGACAGATAGCTAGGAACAAATCGTTAAACATGAGTGTATTCGTAAGAGACATGCTCCAGACTCAATGTTCTGATCTGTGGCAGACTATTTATTTATACTTATATTTGCCGGCTGATGGTGCATACAAGTTAGTTGCAAGTGTGCAGTTTATTATGAGGCGGAATACGATTCAATTGAGATATAGTGATTATAAGTTACTGAAATCAGTTAAGCCTGTGTCACATTACTAAGTGATGTGGTGCTGTAAGATGTACTCGGCCAAATACGTTTTTACAAGATGATTAACCGTGAGTGATGCTCATGTGATTATCAGGGAGTACATAAGTTGTAACCAAGGGGAGTACACTCCCAACTCATGTCTATGATAATGGCTTGAACCTTAGTCAGTGTTGGGGTAAATTCGACATTGATGTTTTCAGTTTGCAGGAGATTTGCTCGACTGCTTATACTGATTATTTGCATGCATGATTGTGTCGCTAAACCATCAATTAGACTGACAAGGTTTTGAGATATTTACTGAATGAACAACTGATAGAGAAACATACTGTAATCATCTGTAGTGAATGAAGATAAAAGAAAAACAACACTAGTGATAATTATAAGTCAATTTGCTGACCGATTTTGTTAATAGTTTCATTAATTTTATCAATCATATTACGTGATTGTCAAGTCATGACAATGCTTTATGACGATATCCTGAAACTATTACGTTTAACTAGTTATAGTGCTGAATGAGGATTAGTCAGTGGAAAAATAGGTATTGTTGCTTTGGGTGATTCGAAATTATCAGAAATTTATAACGTTAAAGAATCCGAGACGCCTAATTTAATTATAAATATTAATTCAGAAAGATTCGTTTAGTGTTAATTCTAGTAGGCTACGGAGTTTTGATTTTAAACGTTTGTTTGGCCAACAGCCACCTAGGGATTTAGTTATTTTACTAGTGCAGTTAATAGTACCTAAATTTTTAGCCTTATTACCTAAACTATGTTCGCATTTTAGGCTGCTAATATGATTAATCAATCCATAAAGCCAAATACGATTAGCGACAACGACTATGATGGGTTTATTGATAAATGTTAAAGTCGATTCAGATGATTCCTAAATTAAGAAGACATGAAGATATAGTGTAACGTATGTGCGGGCCAGGTTGACAAGCAGGTTGTTGACGTATATGACAATTTAAAAATAATGAACATGATCAGATAAATAAATTCCAAGTTAAGACTGCTTGTGAAACTTCAAGCAGGAATATGACGCGTTATAAACATTCCATAAGAAGTTACTGCATTTAACCTAGGGACACTTACAAATATATGGCAAAAGCAACTGGAAAACATATACATGTTAAGTACAAAAAATCACTAAGTAAAATAGTTGAACTCGCCTGGATTATTTTTGAAAATCAGATTATTCAGTGGACGACATATATAACGCCATTCGTGAGGAGTAGTAATGATCCAAAAGCATCCAGAATAAAACATGCAGTATGGCAATCACTTCCAGGGTGCTTGATGCTGTTGAGGTTTTTGGGACTCGCTCTAATCAGAACAACTGAATGAATCCAGATAATTGTGTGTGCCATCTAAAATGAACTTATGATTGCAGAAAACTTATAGCTGGAACTCACTGTATTTTTTGGAGATGCGTCATCCTTGTTGTTTGGCAATGGAACTCGAAAATATGAAATTAGGCAGGCAGTGGTCGGAAGAAAAGATATTACAGGATAGTGCATAGTTTAAAACAGGATGAGGTGTTAAGCGAAGGAACACTAAGAATTAGATCCAGATAACTATTCAATCCTTGATTGCATTGTTAGTCAATGTATATTTACGCTATTTACAGGTCATATTTGCTAGAGCTTGATGTTTAAACAAGTCTATGTCGCTGAAGCATGTAAATGCTATTAAAGCTTGTTAACGAACCATCAAAGCTAATTAGTTGATATAGATGATCAACTTTTATTATCGATTGAGCTAGAAAGTTATGTGAACTAATAGATATAACATTACGATAATATATGTGACCATTAATCAAAGGACTATTAGAATACTGGGTTTACAAAAATAAAAACCGATTGAGAAGGTTAAGGTGGAAATAAGGATTAACAATAATAGGTTGCGTTTCTTTAGTTGGGCTCACCAATGTAGAATTATGGTCTACTATGATATTAGTACTGCTCTAATAATAGACCTAATCCTAAAATTGTAGCTTTGTCATGATATAACTGCCTAATCTATAAGATCTTACGTGGAAGTCACACCATCGACTACACCAGCTCACTGTATCGTATCAATTACCAATACATGATGTAGAACAAGGTTAGTCTAGAGAAGGAACAATATATTTAATATGGATAGAAGATATAAGGTAACATTCAGAGGGACCACGCCTGCCATCCGATCAACTCCAATTCATTCAACTCATTGTTCGCGCCTTCTCCATTGTTAGGTGTTTATCCGCGTTAAATATTGAATATCTATTTTCTGAGTAGTCTCGTGTTCAGCTTTGTGGATTGTGCGGTTATTGTACAATGCCACTACAGATGCATGATCAGTTGTCACTACTCTTATCACTACTGAATAACCTCCGTTCACGAGCCGGTTTTGTCGGGTATCCACTATTAAGTCAAACTTCTTTAAGAAATCAATACCAATTATAGGTACGGTTCATCTGCGATAATGAATTCTCAGCGGAATGAAGTACTACGACCAAAATTCAAGGTTACTTTACGTTTGCCATATGTTTTTATTTATTCATTTGCTGCCTTAGGCGTAGGTGATGTATTAATATTTCGTGTTTCGTTACTCAGTGGAAGCACGACGCTTACTTCTGCTTCCGTATCCACTAAGAACTGAGCGCCTGTTACTCTGTCGACCCAAATGTCGTTCTAACAACAATAATTATAACGATTACAAAACAAAACTTCAATTTTGTAGGTTTCCGGAGCAAAAACTCTCAAATACCAAACCAGTGACAAAAAGAAACCAAAATGCCCGAAAGAAGTGATATAAACAAACAAGTTCAAAGGCTAAGTAAAACAAATACATCCAAAAACACAGTAAAATTATTGATGTACAGTAAAAAGGTTTTAATCGGCCAAATTTCTTCAGTTCTCCCGTAACAAGTAGTTCATATGGGATATATATAGCCAGTCTAAGTGGAAAAAATATATGTATAAGAAGTACTGCAAACATGGTTGATTAACCAGAAAAAGAAATTATAGAACTCGTCTGGGTTGCTTTTTGAATTCGCCATTATTGCCAGGGTTAGTTGTATGAGTTCATAGTACATGCTCACAGGGAATTTGTTCTATGTTTCCCTTCAACATTTCTTTTACTTGTCTACCCTTTTTATGTTTTTGATTAACATCACTCATCAATTGTTAAGGAATACCCAGCTTATGTATCAAGTGTTTAAAAAAAATTTAACATAACACTTATATATCAAAAGTAAAAGATCTGGGGAGTTGTGGGTAGTATAATATCGCAAACTGCTTTTTTTGGAATGTTTTTGTTGGTTAAATAAAATAGGTGAGACGGTATGAGGGAAAAATTTTTTAAATAAACGTAGGACCTTATTAGATACGTGGTCAGATTTTATTCTACAGCCAAAACTGTCAGTATCCTGGACTGACTAATCGGATGTGCCCAGCTAACCGTTTTAATCGCTTGTAAAGACTTATCGTTTTTACATTTCGATTCCGTAATTCTTTTGTCAGTTAAATGGTCTAACAACACGTATGGTGGTCCATGATCGAGATAAACCGGTTTTAACCTATCAATACTTACGGAGTCGATGTTTCCATGTATTTCTACCATGAAATATCTAGATTTTCTCGGGACAACCTTGAAAGGACCCTCGACTGGAGGGCCAAGCGGTGCTTTTATTTTGTCACATCTTATTCAAACGTGCGTGCGATTACTTAGATCTTTAGGTATATATATAGCGCGATTGTTCACGAGTATTAGTTGGCTTAAGTTTGGACATATGGTCCCGTAGTTGATCTACATAATTTTCTAAATTAAGTTTTTGATTGTCAGTATTAGGGTTAATAAATTCACCTGGTAGTCTCAGAGTTGTTCCGAAAACCAGTTCCGCAGCTGAACACTGTGTGTCAGTCTTGACAGATGTTCGTATTCCCGACATAACTAACGGTAGGAATTCCGTCCACTGATTGGGGTTTGAGTGAGATATCAGGGCAGCCTTTAGCTGACGGCGGAAAAGACCTGCCATCCCATTAGCCTGAGGATGATATGCAGTGCGGCGTATCCTATTGGAGCCTAGAAGTTTAGCCAAGTTATTAAATAGTTCGGATTCAAATTACGCTCCTCTATCAGTCGTTATTGTTATGAGCGTACCAAAAATGGTTACCCAGTTCTGCATGAAAACCTTGGCTACTGTTTCCGCTGTGATATCCGCTATCGGGATGGCTATAGGGAATCTGGTAAATCGATCTATGCATGTAAACAGATTATTAAAATCGTTCGAACGTGGTAAAGGGTCTACCAAGTGGACATGCACATGGGCAAAACGTGCATCTGGTTGCGAGAAAACACCTATGGGTGAATTTGTGTGACGATTAACCTCTGATTGTTGGCATGTTGAACACTCTCTAACCCACTTGTGTACATCCTTCTGTAAATTCGGCCATATATATATGGCGTTGATTAGCTTAATTGAAGCTTTTGCATCAGGATGAGACAACGAATGAAAGTTATTATATATCAACTTTCGCATACTTTTGGGAACGAAAGGTCGCAGCATTGCCTTGGTCGTGTCACAGTAAATTAGAATACCATCGATAGGTGATGGAAACTGTTTTAAATTAAGACTTGAATTGTTTGTTTTCAGTAGGTTTTGTAATTCTAGATCCTGCTCTTGTTCGTGTCTCAACGTCTCGAAGTTTACTGTAGACTGCTGTAGCACGTTCATTTTTAGTCTGGATAAAGCATCTGACGCCTGACTGTCCTGACCTTTGACATGTCGGATATCGCTTTTGAACTGTGATATATAGTCAAGGTGTCAGACTTCTCGAGGTGAGTGTTTATCGGCTCTCGCTTTTAATGCATTCGTTAGTGGTTTGTGATCCGTAAAAACCATAAATTCTCTGCCTTCTAACATGTGTCGGAAGTGTTTAATGGTCAGGTAGACTGCAAGAAGTTCTCGCCCGAAGGTAGAATACCTTGTTTCGGCTGGAGCGAGTCTTTTCGAGAAGAAAGCAATTGGTTTCCAGGCGTTTTTAACCAGTTGGTTAAGGGTGCCGCCTATTGCTTTATCTGAGCCATACACCATCAAAGCAGGTGGGGAAAGAGAATTCGGGTACATCAACGTAGTTGCTTGAGCCAGTTTATCTTTAAACTATTTAATGGCTTCGACAGCGTCAGAAGACAGCTTGAATTCTTTTGATTTTCCTTTAAGTGAATCTGTCAAAGGTTGCATTATTTGTGCACAACCGGGTATGAATCTGCGATAAAAGTTAATTAGACCTAGAAAACTTCTCAGTTGTGTAAGAGAACTAGGTATGGGGTATTGTTTGATGGTATCCACTCCTTTGATCGGTGTAATCCCCTCTGGGCTTATTGTGTGACCGAAAAGTTCTAGAGTTCGAACACCGAAAACACACTTTGATGTATATCCATTCCATGTTCAACCAGTCTTTTTAACACTGCTCGTACATGCTGTTCGTGCGATTGTAAATCGGGCTGGCAATTAACAAATGGTCTGTATACCCCTGTGCAAATGGCATATCTCGAAGTAGGTTATCCATGAATCTTTGAAATGTTTGTGCCGCACTTCTCAGGCCAAATGGCATGCGTACAAACTCAAATAGGCCAAAAGGTGTAGTAGTAGCTGTCTTGGGAATATCTTCATCAGCCACCGGGATATTGTGATATGCCCTGACTAAATCAATTTTAGTAAATATGTTCATACCCCGTAAACCGTTTGTGAAATCTTGGATATGTGGTATTGGGTACCTATCTGGTACAGTTTGACGGTTGAGGGCTCTGTAATCCCCGCAATGTCGCCATTGAATATCAGAGGGACAAATAATACCTGGTTGTAGCATACAGTCAAATTCGACCCTGGCGATTTTGAGCTTATCTGGTGCTAGTCTTCTGGGTTTTGCAAACACAGGTGCACCTCCGGTTTTGACAGTATGACTTACTTTTAGTTTGTCTTTGAAATGCTGTGGGTTTGGTCTAGTTAAGTTTGGAAATTCCGCGAGTATATCTTGGAATTTCGCAGTTGTTACTGGAGGAGTTTGAATCAAGTTAAGAGATGTGATGTGACTTTCTTTGCCTTCTGTGTAATTTGAAGTTTCTTTCAGTGTTAAGCGTCTTTTAATAGTGTCAGCTAGAAATTCGTATCTCTCTAGAAAGTCCATCCCCAGTATTGCCAGATCTAAATCGGCTACAGCGAAAACCCAGGGGAATCGCCTCCTGAACCCGAAGTCTAGTGTTAAAGTTTTCTGCCTAAATGTCTTTTATTGGCAGCTCGAGATGTAATTGTGGGTGTTTCTCGACTCGGCTCAGTTTTATTTTGAGGGATGATACTAAGAGCAGCGCCAGTATCTACCAGGAAGTTCAAGTCAGAGTTCCTGTCTCCAACATAAAACAAGCGACTGTTTAGGCGCCCCTCCCCAGGTCGCGACCTGAGGAGGGGTTACTCGTTTCCCGCTTTCTTGGAATTTTGCTTAGGCCAGGCGCATGGTTGCATGCACTTGGTTGAGATGACGCCAAACTTCCAGTGATACCAGTAGAACTGCCCAGATTGTCTGGACAGTTGTGACCTGTTTTTTTACTTGGGTCTTGTTCTTTGTGGTGACCGGCTCCTGTTTCTCTGACCCATTTGCATTCTGGTGACAGTCTCGGTGAGACTTTTCACACTCGCACTGAGTCCTTCTATGACTGGGTCTTTTGCTGGTTCTTCTTTTTGTGTGTGATTTATCGTGCGTGATCCAGTTTGAGGACCTCTTTCTATTATTCTATCGACTATGCGCGCTAAATGCGATAAGGAATTTTCAGGGTCTTGTGCATCCAAACAGTGTTGGACGTAGCATGGGAGAGCTTGTATCCATTCTTGTTTTAGGACTTCTTTACCCACTATGTTATCACCCACTAAGATTTGAAAGTGATGTAAAAACTGTGACGGCGACCTATCACCTAGTGTTTCTCCTTGGAAAAGCCTTTGAATTCTTTGACTGTCTGATAATGATAAACGGTTCATTATCTCTCTTCTTAAGATGGTTTATAGTTGTGGCGGACCTAAAATCAAGTCACGGACTTCTTTGGAGACTGAAGGAGGAATGATAGAACACAAGTCTCTATAGCGATTCCCTTCAGATTTGATATTGTGTCTCGTGAAATAATATTCTAGTTGAGCAAACCACAACTCAAGATCACTGGAAGTCGGGATTTCGTAGTCATAACAGTGTCTATCTCCACTGGTGACAAATCCTCCAGGTTTTGGGTTTGTATTGAGTTTGACATGAGTTATGTGACCAATATAGTAATGAAATTAGCAAAAAAGGGTACTACATAACGAATACCCTAAGATAAAAAAACTATGTATATGCACAACTTAGTTTACGGATAATCAGAAGGTCTACTTTTACGACTAAATAAAAAATATAATATTAATAACAAAAATGAGGTTAAATTTGTATTCAGTAGGGCTCACCAGTTTCGTGCCTCCAGGTAATACTCGTGATATTGATAGAAAAAACCAGACAAGTAGTGAATAGGTCTTTATTTAGATCTTCGCGCTGTCACACTGGAGCGTGGGATTATTTGTTCAGATAAACAAAGCCTCTCAACATTCAACACAAGATAATAGGAAACATAACGCCTACACAAAATAAGGAAGTGAATGAATACTTGAACTATACTGTTTTGACATACGCTTAGTTGTTTGAAGTGAACTCCTAACCAACCAACCTAAGTTGTTACAGACTACTTGGTTGGGGTCCACGTGACTATCGTAACCAATGGTTGGAGACTGTGTGAAATGGCTCAGAATCGATCACAATGGCGTCAGTGTATACACTCTCTGTCTCCCCTTAGACCGTGAGAATAAAGTCGCTCTGTATCTTTCTTTTTGCGGACTAATTCTTTCTTCCTTACTATACCCTTATACACAATTTCTCTTTTATATATTTCTACCATTGAGGTAACTACTTGTATGAATCCGGTGTTCATCTTGTCGTGGTGATGAGGTATGGCAACTTGGGCTGATGAATATTTGTGCCTGATCCTACATTGCAGCTGAATGACTGATGTAAGAGACACAACCTTACCAAATAAAGCCAACCTTTAATACTTATATATGCAGAACTTCACTCGTAAATACTAAAAATGTTCTAGCCATCCCATACGTTTCAAAAGATTCCACTATCGTACTCCTCACTAATGAAAAGGACCTGAGTGTTTTTCTACGTGACAGTCTACGTGTTTACTTTCTATTGACATTGTGTAACCAATAAGGCTTATTCACTCCCGAGGTCTCTTTCAATAGCCTAAATTCAAATTATTTTAAACCGTTTTCACTGCCCAGTTGAAGTCTTATTCGGAACTTCTACATTATATCTCCCCACGTTTGGAGGAAAATTGCTGTCCTGGGACGAGTCTAAAAGCGAGAAACTTGAAAGTTTCCTGAACTAATAAACAACTTCTGTTCAGCTTTCCTGAAAGCTTTGAATTTGTGACCTGTGTATTAAGAAAGACATGGGAAAATAGAACCATAAAATATCGATTCGGAAATGTCCAAAACAGGGCTTGAATATGCTAGGGTAACAAATCAGACTTCAGAGAATATTCTTTGGAAACAGTATGCAAACGAGCTCGAACAAAGTTCCGCACAAACGTTTTCTTGGCTAGAATCACCAAGCTGTGATATATTACGCTAAAAATAATGGTAACGGCGGTTACTTGAGAGTCGTTCAAAGGAATATTAGACACTTATTTTAGTTCCATGGGCACCAAGTCTGACTGATCTAGGTTATACTTCAAGTCCACTTCCACTATAAACTGATTTCTTTCATGCTCATCAAGTTCCACAAGGAATATAAAAGAATCAGTCAGTTCCGTGATCAAGAACGCTCTCTTCTATTACCCGAACTGTGGTCCCAGTGAATAAGTTTGCTTTTTGGCTCTCCAAGATAAGATAATATGTAGTATACATTTGAACCATTCTGTTAAATAAAGTTTGTGTCTCGCAGTACCCCGCCACGCTCAAGTGTTTGCGTTTCTCCTGGTACCTTGTTTTTAAGTTGTTATAGATTAAGTAATATACCTCTGGAAATGGGTGATCGATACAATATTCATACCCAGTTAGAACATTTGCAGTCGAAATATGTTGGTACGCCACATTCTGATGCCATTAATATTCTTTTTCTTTTAGGTACAGGTCATGCTGACACCACCAAGTGGGAATGGCTAACAAACCAGCATAGAGATAGTTGTGCATCCTATCTGGGTCACTTCGACACACTTAACTTGTTTGCTATATGCGAAAATGAGTGCAAGGCGAGGGTTCGATTTAACCTTCTCGAGAAAATGCTTCAGCCATGTGGCCCTCCTCCAGAACGTCCTGAGGCATAATTTAGTTCTTAATTCAAATACTCCATAGTGTATTCCATCAAACTACAACCTCTAACACTTGGTTTTGCCTGATAAGACCCAAATATACGAAAAACAAGATCAGAGTTCTTTTTGTGTAGTGTGTTGGGTCGCTCATCAGGAGAAGCGTCATTCCCTGTGTATTCTCGTATATGCTGTACCAATTTCACTTTTAATCATCCCAATAGTTTCATTACTAATACGTTAACTCAATTTCGTTAATAGTTTGTGATATTATTTGGAGCTTGCAAGATAGATTCAGCCAACAATTTTTTATAGATTAGTGATGTAGCTCAACTGCCAGAATAGCTTGAATAACCATTCAGTCAGTTGTTTCGAAATTAATCGTTCGAATCAAGTTATTAAATTACTGCGTTCTATGTTTTTTTTCATGGCGACAGCATCTATGTTTATGGGATTACTCGTACTTGTCATTGTAATTTGTAAATATTTAGAATCACAGTTCTAGCGTTTTGTCCGGTGGTTCTTCAATTGGTTTTTGTAACAAGTGACTTATGTGTCTTACTGTTAACCACGGAAGACCCATTTCAATAGTGAAAGACACCTCACACAAAACGTGTATTAGACATATTTCTGATTAAATAAAATGACTTCATCGGAAAACACACGTTGACTGAGGTGGCTGTAAACCTTTATTGCGTACTCCGAGTTGGTTGGAATAAAGCTAAGAGCGGCTAAACAAAGACCGATAATTCATCAAGTCACTGATTGTTAGTCTGAAGCCTGTTAGGAGGAGCGAGTTACTTGGTTGGGGCCCGCTTAGTGGTTGTAATCAATTTCCAAAATCATAGATCGCAACGCAAAATTGGTTGCGGTTGCTTTCGTTCCCCATTTAACTGTACATCTTGATTTCATCCCATGTTTTTCCCTTCCTTTAAAATTAGTTATATTACTCGGTTTTCTGCACAAATTGGTATGATTATTTTCTTTGATTCCATGTAAATTATTTTTCACACTGTTTTGCTCTAAGGATTGGCAACCTTAACCAAAACACACCCGTTACATGTCATATTTTATTAGTGACTGGTTAAGTGTTTTAGCAATCACCCTCTTATGTGGAATACAGTCGTATTAAACAGCGCAATTTATGCTTACCTCAATGGCACATTTCTTTATTCATTGCAAATAACGGAAGCAAGGACTTTATCAACACGTACCAGCATTTCCTCGAGAACTTATGAGACAATAATAGCATTGCCTCTGTTGACCTTGCTTGGGCTGTTACCCTGTTTTTTGATATACGCTTCCCGATGTAAATGACAGTTAGTGAATAATTTAAAGGTCAGGACCGGCCTGCATCAGTCTAAACTAACGGTAAGGAAATAAATAGTTGGGTGTATCAATCACTTCACTTATCCCATGTTGAGACTACTTGATTGGAGTCCTTGTGATTGACATAACCAGTGCTTAGAGACCTTGGATGATATAGATTAGAATTGGTCATATTGTAATTTTTCAAATCCTGAGTCCCAAATCCTCATGGTTTCTTCCTCCCATATCTAACCTTTTCTATTACAAGTGGTACTGTCCTTACATCTACTATCATAGGATTTATCTCACTGTGTTAATGTGATGTGACTTCCAATTGGTCAGTCAGTAACAACGTAGAACCTCGTACGTACGTACATCAGTTCGAGTTGCCATGCCACATTAGCACAGAGATGCAGTTGTCGATTCAAATCCCGTAGTTGTAGAGGTAGTAAGAGTATAAACAGTAATCGGAAAGATTAGGGTTTGAACGTGTTATTCAAGAAGTACAATCTGGTGAAGTAAATTGGGAAAGAGAAAAAAAGGGACATGAAGAATTCAGAAGATTAGAATTTGGGAGAACACAAAGAGTGTATGCACCTGCGCCATTGCAAACGATTTTGAGCCGTGTCATTTAAGGTGATATGACTTTATTTATTTGAACACAAATGTTGGTACAAGGGGGCACCAAATATAAATGCGCCACACGAAACAATGAGAATGGGGAGATAAAAAAGTAAGGAGCGCAAACGAAAAAAAGAAGATGAACAATAAAGAACAGATTAACGTAAGGAAGTGTAATAATAATAATGGGGGAAACGGAAAGGTGCAACCAGAAAAAATCTTTCAGTTAAGGAAGTTCCAACCACTTTTTATGAAGAAAGTACAAGAAGGTTACAGCAGGATCGCCACTGGCTTCTATTTTGAGCCATATCTGATAACGTATCTAGCCACTGTGTTGCACCATCTCAAGGACCCCGGACAGGGAGTCTTGAACGACCAACACAAGCCAACCCTTTGCAGCTTTCTTTCATACCCCGAAACCATGTCATACACTGACCACTTTTCCGCCTTCAACTAGTTCCAGCGTCGGCAAGTGATGCACGACGTGGAATTCTCTGGGACGACATCCGTAGAACATGTCCAAGCCACTGAAGTCGATGTCTCAAGATAGTGACATCAATTGGATTATCGTTTCTGCACCCGAACACTCGATGCAAAACCTCTGCATTACTAACATGGTGTTGCCAATGGATGTCAGCAATCCCTTGGAGACAGCGATGATCAAACACAGAGAGTCGTCTAACATTCTCAGCTCGGAGAGGCCAGGTTTCACAAGCATAGGGCAAAACTGCTCTCACCGACGCGTTGTAGATCCGACCTTTTACAGCCAGACTGACATCACGAAGGCGCCAAGGTGGCCCAGATTGGCATAAGCTGTTCTGACTTTCGCTATACGTGCATTGGTCTCACCACTCACACCTCCACCAGCACTTATGCAGCTACCTAGATACACGAACATCTCGACTACTTCTATCTGCTCACCATCCAGGGTGAGTGCAGGGTTAGAATCCTGCCACTCTTGTAGAAGTACTTTTGCACTTCGAAGGTGATATGACAGCTTGAACCAATGCAAATGTGCCAGGTTCTACTCTGGTTATGACTGACCGGGAGGTAGATTTCTCATAGTTCGATAAGAAATTCTAGTAACAAGTAGCAAAAAGTATAAATACTTTGTGACAGTCTGTAACAGAGATTGGATTGTGTTGTAAATTTAACGGAATTCTATATTACTGAGTTTTAAAACCCGACAAACATCTCAACCATGTCACCTTTACCGCGTTACCGGAACGTTTTTTGTTCGCCTTGGAAGTATTCTAAAGTGGCTGTTACTTAGTGATATTAAAACAAACAAAGAAAATGGTCAAGTTTAACCTGATTTGAAATAATCCGTCTTAGTACTTAGTCATGTGAAAGACTTTTCAATGGCAAATCTAACGTATTATCCTTTTTATCATCACAGGCTGTGAAATCTAACCAGATATAAATATATGTAAGATGATATACCACACTCTCTTAAAGTGTTTATTTAGCGTTTTCCTCTAAAGATATATGAAGTATACCTCACCTAACCTACGAAATCGCTGTTTTAAATGTTCTAGGTCCTAGTTAGTCGTAGTTAAATCGACTTCAAATGTATCTGAGTTTAGTTCTTAATAAATGCTGGTCATGATATACGGAATGCCAGAAACGCTAAAGAACACTTCCTGATCATAAATTTTTTAAACCAAAGGTCAGTGGATTATTTAATTTTGCTTCAAAGTAAATCGGGAAGTAAATTTTTTCGGGGTCAGAAGAAATCCTTTTGATCAAGAGATTTTCTCGTATTTTGTCTAATTAAAGCAACCCGTTCTTTGGTCTATATACTTAAGATGATATGACCTAGGGACACATGTACTTCAGCTAACGTACCTTGGTTAGGCCACCACAAAAGATAAACCGAAGTTGGAGCTAATGCCAGTATTTCATTAATAAAACTGAACGGTTTGATCTTCTCTAGAAATCAACTTACAACATCAACATGTATCGGTTACACAAAATGGGGCGGCTAGATTCTACCTCGATTACCATCTGTTTGATCTCCATACTAGGATATGTAACAAACTGAAGAGTGTGATGAAAAGTAATTAGCATTAGCAGGGAGAACCTTGGTTTCCCGTGGAGATATTTACTAAACTACATTTTAGACTCCCCTTCACTTCTGGTCAACCTATGATAGATCACAGTTACAGGACGTTTGTGTGATTTCGAAATGATACTGTTATAATTGCAGATGTTATAGCGGGATTTTCATTAACATCCGACTAAATGAATAATGGGGAATGAGTGATTTGAATGCATTTTGAACATTCGTCAACTGACTAGCATAGAAGGGAGGATAGTACAATGCATATATTATTAAAATAGTGATCAAGATTGTTAGGATTACAATTGGCTCTCGAAATAAATTATCGCGCGGCCATTAGGCATCATTTTGGCCTACTATGCAACAGTCACACACCATAGAGTGAACCCAAGCGTGAGATTTACGGGTTTACAGACCACATATCTATTGCCATCAATATGATCTAAATGTCCTCAGTCTGATTCTAAGTATAACGTCAAAAGTTTGCTAACTAACACTTATGGTATAAAGTACAACAACATATTGTACGGAAATTACCCTGAGAGTAAATAATTCGAGGACACACACTATTCCTTTTGTTTACTTGGTAGAAAAACAAATACCATACATATTTATAATCGTAGTAGTTATATGACTTCAATTGTGTGTTAAGTGTACAAGCAGTACCATTTAAGTACTACATAACAGAATCTTTTAAAATAGTATTATAAGTTTGTCGAAACAGATGTCATTATGTACTTGAGTTGTTGTGGGCTTTCTTTTATTTGGTTTTAATTTGGCATACATCGTTGACTAACAAATGGTAAGTCATCGGGAATTAGGTTATGATTTTTCGATTAATCTAATTGTCTAGTAAGGTGCAATCTACTTATTGATTTGTTAGTAGGTCGTAATGTAACGGCTCAATGTTAAGTGTTTGATACTGATTTTCAATGGATTTCGTAGATTTATCTGTATAGAAAAACGATTCCAAATCACCTCATGTGGCAGTTATTATTTATTACGTTTCGTGGACTATCAACATGTCACAAGGTGGGTATTTGTAAAGTTTAAATGATTAACTTACCTCAGCTGGGCAACCATTTAGCAGGTGTCTTGTCCTCAGGAGAGCTCACGCACGATCTATCAGGGATCAGATTTAAGGCAAGTTGGTGATTGAGTCTCGATAGTTGAGAAGGTAACACCGGCGTTTGAAGCGAAAGGTATTTAGTTTAAGTGTTACTGTGAAAGGTACATCCAGTACCGAATGGGACGAAGCATACCTTCTAGATTTCGCCACTATAATCCATTCATCCTATTCTCTTTCGATTTTTCTTACGGAATGATAGGGAGTGTGGAGCCATTCAGGGGAATATCTACAGTGAGAATACCGATACGGGCAGGTGTTTAATCTACAGTTGTGTTTTTTTAACAAATTAAGAGTCAGGATTAGTTATTTTGCTGATAGACGATTAGATCTGTACCCCAAAATGAAATCTAATAATGTGACGTTAGTTGGAAAACTCATGCATGATAAACAGTATCCAAAATGCTGAACAGAAATCATTTTTGACAACACGATTATAAGTATTGTTGTGAACGAGGACATAGTTGGGAACAACCGATTGTATTTAAATACAAAATTACGGAATCTCCTGGTAAGATATAAGGATCATACATTGAATATTTCATTTGCAAATTTCCATCCTTTGTCCTTTACATTCTGTGTGATTCTTCCAATCCACAATTCCTTTATATTCTCTTCAACTCGATCTTCTTAGCCTTCTGCTGCCAGGTTTTCCACTTCCGATTGGTGTTACCTACTACTTATGTCTATCAATATAAGTAGCACACACCATAGTATTCTTTCGTTTAGGAAAAATTCGTGTTTATTCAGTTAATCTTCAGAATAGGTTATACTTATGAATGAACTCAAAGCAGTTTTAGCGTTAACCAATGTGACATAAGTTTGTTCTTCTTTATACCACCTTTTTTTACAAGTTTTCAGTGGAGATGGAGATAAGTATTTATCTCAAACCACTTTCATATATATCTATAAACTCACACATACTTTTCGACACTAGAAGACTGGTAAAACATAAAGATAAGAGTTTACCTGTTTCTTTGAATATGTCACAGAAACCTTCAGGGTTAAGGAACCTTTTGCTACTTGCAAGTAAGATCGCTTTATCTGTAAATTCAGAGCATAGAATAGATAAATCTATTGATTTTACAATGATAAATCGACCGATGCCAAGTAAGTTATATTAGATATCTGAATATAAAGAAAGGATTTCTTGTTGATCTCTGGTTTCCATCTTTTTTTTTGTTTCGTCTAACTATGCGAATATGAAATATATAATAATTTCAGGTAATAGACATTTCTGTCCGGTATTGATTTATGTGTATATATATGTCTTAAATGGCTTTCTCAATGTACACTTCCGTAATACTGGTACCACTGTGACAACGTCAAGAATGCTCGTTATCGTTTTAGTTTTAAGTAATTCATTATTAAGAATTCAGTGGATATTCAGGGAGTTTACCCTAGACTGGTCTTAGCTGAACAACTAGTGTTATGCTTGTCTAACTTCAATCAATTGAAGGCCTTGAGCAATCGCCGGTGGGGTCGTTGATACCCACCGTTGGGGAATCTCATAGTAAGGAGGAACTGTCCCAATGGTTCCTGATTCCCAGTAATCTTTTTAGCTAAGGTTAGTCTTTGATACAAACTACGAATACATCGAAATTTCTACTAACCTTCTATACTAGTAGTTCAACGGACAACAGAACATGCTTTCTTAAGAGTTAAATGTTGAAACCAAGATATTTCAGATTACCCTATCTGCATGAACTACTAAAAATGCTCAAATCTGATGGTTACATTAAACTAATAATACTGATGATCAATTCCTCAGTTCATAAATTCGTTCGACTGTTGGCGAATCATCTTTAGATTATTTGAACGATACCTTTCAATTTGCTAAAATACTAGAAAAGGTTAAGAGCACTGATAAATTCATGGTTCTGTCTGATGTCTCATCATTACTTATCACAATTATATTAAATGATACCTTACAAATAATATTCATGAATATGTTGAACTTCTTCGTTTAACAAAAAATGAATTTGAATAGCGCTTACTACTTTCCACCTAAAGATATACAATTTCAACGGTACAATACCTTATTATCTATAAGTTGAGGAATTCTTTATGAGTAGCCCATTTAGTTTAGTCTTGGGAGATACATTTATACTAAATCTAGAGCAATCAAAAATGAAGACAGTTATTAATGAAACAGAATTGTACGTTAGGTTTACTGACGACACGTTGATTGCTTGTGGTAACTTCAAACATGCTTCTTCATAAAGTGCACAGTATATGGTTGACAATGAAACATGAATATGATGGTAAATTTCATTTCTTTGTTGCTGGTATTCAGCGCAATTTGAATTATCATATTGTAAAGATCTATTCATGAAAAAGACACTTCTGGTGGATTTTATTTGAATTTCGATAATTTCTTTCTAATAAGCTATAAAAAGGCTTTAGTTGAAGTATAACTCAGTCGTATACTGAAACTATGTTTAGAAGAGGAGATCGAAGAAGGATTGACCGTTGTTGAAAAACGTCTGCTACTTACAAAAGTCTACCAATAAGTATGGATAAAGTAAATAGAATTTACTAAGGTCAAGAAAAAGTCGATATTTCTACGACTTAGTTTTAGAGGTGAATAAATAGCTAGCATGATTAATTCTAGACTGACTGTTGTTCTGAAGAGGACTTATCAAGGTACTAGACTTGTTTCGATTTATCAAAAATATTGCTCAATGAGACGGACAAAAGTGGAAAAAAATCCCTACCTTATTTTTTCTCCAATCGCACCTACCAATTTACTTGTTTAGACTTGCATAGAAGTAACAGAAAAATGGGTTCTTGTTTGCACCTTGAAACACATTCTTCAATAATTAAGATTACGAGATAAACGTGTTTTCAACAGTCTCATTTCCCGTGATCTGCTTCATGATAGACACAGTGCTGATGATTCTAGAATCTGTCAAATAATAATCAATACTCAAACAACTGTGAATTATCTACGTTACGCCGATGCCATCACTATTAAAATGTTGAAGTCAAACCAATGTATTCGAAGGGATACAGTTGTAAATATCTATTCAGGTAATTTCTGCTTTTTATCGCTCGATTACGTAATATCTTATTATGTATTCTCGAAAACAAATTTCTTTTACTTTTTTCTTAGCTTTACTCATCCTACCTGATTAATCTATCGAATTTCATGTCTGTTATTTAGTAACTTAGACATACATTTTCATTTTCTAGAAACTTGTCTTCATGTATTTTTAAAGCTTTTCTTCTAAACAATGTTCACGCTTCATAACATAAATATTTACCCACTTTATCACTTTTTTTAATTCTCACATACTTATTGTCATTAATCTACTACTCTTGATCAATATGGTTATTTGAATTTTCCCATTGTCGTTGTGATCTGAAATTGATCAGTCTCTTATTAGCTTGTATGTATCCTGTACAGATTACGTTGATACCGTAATTAAATCACAAGTATTATAAGCAACAATGGATGGTGACTAACTGTGAATTCCAGGACATCCGTTTCGTTTTATTGTTACTATTGTTTTACAGGTTGTTACAAGCAACTTCACATTCACAAAATCAATGAATTCGTCATATTCTACTACACTTGTGATATTTATCATCATTTTTTTCTTTTAAAAAAAGGCTGAACAACATTTCTGTTGTTTTTCTTCGTTCTAGTCAAATATGATCCATAATGGAGTATCAATGGATCACACAGATTATTTTAAGAGATATGAATATTCATAATAACAGTGACAACAACAACAATAACCGATTACCAGAATGACATACTATTGTTTTGTAAACAAATCAGTTTCCAAAATAAACGATCACACACTTTTTTTAATCATTAACTAATCGGACGGATTTACAAGTATAGAGTTATACCCAAACTCTTCCAGAAGTTTTCCATAAACTATGCATTCCGTTATTATTATTGTTATTATTATTATTACTATACAAATGTCAGTGCTACGACGTCACATTCAACGCTACTAATGAATTTTTTCTATCTCTATCTTTGCCTTATTTTCTATTTTCCTCTCTCAATGTAGCACATAAACATACAGATACACACACACTTTTTGTTTTTGCTTATATTTCCGTGATTTTTATATTGTCAAACTAATAAGTCTTAAAATTGTGTGATATCTCTAAGCTTGATCACTTCCATTTTGATTAATAAATATTGATAATTCTGTTTTCTTTCAACAGATGAGATCATGAGTCAATTGAAGATAGACCACCATGGAAAACCTGGAAGCACTGGACGGCCGTTTCGTCATATTGTGGGATTCCTCGGCAGTGAGCATCTACGACCTCACCCTGCGGGATTCGAACCCAGGATCTATCAGTCTCTGTTTTCTTCTAGGTATTTTTAAGGTTGAATTCAAATTTATTTACATAGGCAGAGGATGAACACATACATTGTTTAACCTTTTATTGTGACTTTTAAGTTCGGCTAATTATTATGTGAATTATTCGCCAATCGGAGTTGGACTTAGTAGTGTGCCAAACCAATTATGTATCAACTGGTATGAACAGCCTGACGTCCTTATTAATCCTTTGTTCTCTTAGTCCTACCAGTTGAATCCAGAACACTAATACCAGCTTTCACTCATTTAGTTCAAACATACCTGGTTTAGATACAAACTAAGACGGACCACATCACACCATAAAATAGGAAATAACATTTGTACAAGATCAAGCTAAAAAGTGACTGTGAACGTGGACATAACTTAAAAACATTAAATCGTATGACAATAGTCTATAGGTCAAAATAAAGCCTATAATAAAAGGAATATAGATATACACAACCTAGTTACTATATAGTTATACATTAAGAATATATATAATATTAGTCCATTATTGGTTCTCAGAAGTTACCCTCAGTTTAATCTTCACTAGGATATAACACGATTATGAGTGTATATACCAGAGTCTATATTTATGTCTATGCTTGCACGTAAATATTTGAACAATCAATAATTGAGTTTCGATAAGTCTCATTTTCGTTTAAACAAGACATGGTTACTAGAAATATCGGAAAATTAGCTTAGTTAATTTCTTCAAATACCGAAAACACCAAATTGTGTTTGATTTTAATCAACACTTCATATGAGTTTTAATGTAAAATTCTATATTCTCTTTTTTAATATCATTTCACTTATTTCATACAAATTTCAAGAATGATCCCTTTGACTACACTTTCCTTATCTCACTTCTTCAAATGTGTGTTATGTTTGAAAGAAATTCCCTATTTCTAATCTGTTTGGTATTTTTTACATTTTAAAAATGTTACGATCTATACTTTCTCAAAATATGTCAATTTAACTTATGTTACCATAAAGCTTTAAAGCAAAATACTAATAAAAAAATTGACAAATGATAACAGAATGATTGTTCATTGTTTAATAACTAAGGAAAACCATAAAACTGAAACTATATTGTTTGATGAATAAATCTTACAGTTACAATAGCCAGTATTTATATAAGTGAGAATTGTTCTAAGCTGATTAAGACTACTTTATTAATTTATAATTTTTGATAATGCAATGAGAAGACGAAAGTTATCAGAATTATGTAATATATTTGAGCAATACATTTTGAACAATCTGATCACACATATACTTGTTAAGACATTTTTATACGAAAAATAAGAGGTTGACTAGACAGATTAATGATAAACCGTAACAAAGAAAAATAAAGTATCAGAAGGGGATTTTGTGGAGATTTTAGTAATTTAATAGCTGAATTCGTGAATCAATTAAAGCTAGACCACTATTAAAGACCTGGAAGTACTGCATGGTCGTTTCGTGATCTAGATGTTAGGCATTCACGAGCGAGACCAGTAGTTCCTGGGGCGGGATCGTGGATGCGCACTGCTGAGGATTCCAATACTAGAACGAAACGGCTGTCCAGTGCTTCCAGGTTTTTCATGGTGCTCTAGCTTTAACTGGCTCATGAATTCAACTATTAATAATAAGGTACACAAAAACAATACGATAAACACTAGATAATAAATCAGTATTACCAGGGTAGGTTAAGGGTAAGAACAGATTGGTTTTGAACACATGAAGAGGGTTTCAGTTTCCGTATATATAAGGCTTCAATAAACCTTAGTATAAGCCCTTGAAGACTCTTTTACAACACTACAAAGGCTGACTTTATATAAACCTTATGACCAGTCTCAACCAACTGTTTCACAATGGGGGAAGATGTCTGTCTATCCTGTAATCTTGTTCGACCGTTGGAATTCATTTTTTTTGCAGCCATTTAAGTATGTGTTCTTACAATCTTACTTGCAGGTCATGATTGCTCCTCCCTATGTACGTGTTTCCCCATAGACACAGACGTATGTGACAATCGCTTACGTGTTGTTTGGGTTTTTGGTGAAACATAGACCTTGTCTTTTTAAGAATGACAAGTTGGGCTGTACAAACTGTCCTGTTGATGGCTAATTTAAGTCTCCGTTTCAATATGAGACTATTTGAGTCGCCACTAAATGGTAACATAATGTAAACTCTCTTTCTGGGTGATAAAAGCGTCATAGGTCTAATCGTATTGCAGCCCTTTCAAGGTTTATACACTTCGATGAATAACCGTTATTCACTAATGTTTCAGTTAAGAGCTTCGTCTCTACTTCAATAGTATCGTTAGTACAAATATGATTGATTCCATTAAGTAAATCCCTTATTAATCCACGTTTGTAATGAATTGCGCAATGACCATGGAAATTAAAATATTGCCCTATCCATATTGGCTTTCTATATACAGAACGTTTGATGGAACCATAATCTCTCCTACTAATCAGTATGTCTAGAAAAGAAAGTTGGTTATTCTTCTCTTCTTCGTATTTAAGGGAAATATGCTTTTGAATTATTTCAATAGGCGCTTCACATCTTCACGTTTACCCTCCATGATTATGGTCTCATCAACGTACCGTTTATACAGACACATCTTTCGAATTGAGTCTTCAATTAGATCTTCAACATATCCCATGAACACATCAGATAGCAACGGTTCTAAAAGGCTACCCAGAGCTACGCCATCGATTTGTCGAAAGTGCTCACCCTTAAAAATGGATTTCACATTGTCAGTACACAATAATAATAAATCTTTAGGAGTTTTAACAGGAAATGGTAATGCAAGGTTATTCAATGAAATATAGTCACAAAATATCAATAGTTTTCCCAAGAGGTACATTTGTAAATAAAGTATTTACATCAAAGGAGCACATTGTGTTTGTCTTTATATTCATATCCATTAAGTACTTAATTAATCCAAATGATTCAATCAAGGAATACCTACAAAATTGATTTCGGACATTTTACAAGGTTGTGTGTAGGTGACTGACACACTGATAGGATTGGACGTAAGGGGGTATTAGGCTTATGAATTTTTGGTAATCCATATAAATTCAGATACACAGAACCTACCCTGGTAATACTGATTTATTATCCAGAGTGGTTATAATAATGTTTTATATACTTTATTTTTCTTTGTTATGGTTTATCATTAATCTGTCTAGTCAACCTCTTATTTTTCGTATAAAAATGTCTTAACAAGTATATGTGTGATCAGATTGTTCAAAATGTATTGCTCAAATATATTACATAATTCTGATAACCTTCGTCTTATTGCATTATCGTGATAACATATAGTTACCTAAAATGTCAAGATCGATTCTCATCACTGTTAAATTCACGTTTACAAAATGTACAAACGATGGATTTCTGAAGAGACTAGTGATCAAATACCAAATGATTTTGTTTGAGTGGTTATATTTCATAAAGATACAGCAAGTCAAAACACAAGGTTAATTTGTACATTCTTTTACTAACTCGGTGAACAAGTGACTATGCATTAAAGTTATTTATTGATAGAATGACATGTGAGTAGTTTAATACACGTAATTCCCTTTATCATCTTGAACAAAGCAAGAACTAAGATTTGAGCAGAATATCATGAATTCATTTTATTTCATTTGATCCTTGTCAGCTGTTTACAACCGGTGATATTTAAAAATCATA
The DNA here is from genome assembly GCF_000699445.3 of Schistosoma haematobium. Classification (NCBI taxonomy): domain Eukaryota; kingdom Metazoa; phylum Platyhelminthes; class Trematoda; order Strigeidida; family Schistosomatidae; genus Schistosoma; species Schistosoma haematobium. Next base: position 10,242,226 of record NC_067201.1, read on the forward strand.
ATAAAAAATGGGTTTAAATTAATTACATGAAAGAGTTTAGTTGGAAGTTACTTTGAAGGTATATCAGTATAGTATACTTATTTACGCCTGTCATCCCTCGTGGAGGAGCATAGGCCATCCATCAGCATTCTCGACCCAAAGCTATCATGGGCAATCCTTTCCAGTTACTATCCGTTCTTTTCATGTTTTCTTCCAATTCTCAACGCAGTGTGTTCTTCGGCCTTTCTCTTTTCCGTTTCCATTCAAGATTCCAAGTTGGCGCTTGCTACGTGATGCAGTTTGATGATTTACATAATGTATGTCCTATCCACTTCCAGTGTCTTTTCCTAACTTTTTCTTCAACTGGAAGCTGGTTTGTTCTCTTCCACAGTAGGTTGTTACTGATGGTATTGCATAACCACTTGTTTTTAGCTCTTTGATATTTTATTACTATGAATGTTGTAGTATGTTCTGTTAAATACGGTATATATTGTATATATATTTTATTCAGTTTATTAAATTTATTTATACTGATATACCTTCAAAGTAACTTCCAACTAAACTCTTTCATGTAATTAATTTAAACCCATTTTTTTATTATGATTTTTAAATATCACAGGTTGTAAACAGCTGACGAGGACCAAATGAATTGTAAGCAGTTGTCATTTTAGTTTTGAATAAAAGCACATTGAAATTAGTCAACCGGAATTCATTAGATTTAAACATTTTTGACGCGGGTAAAACAACTTCCATAAATAGATGTTTTGAAGTGAAATAACAATTTCCTTTTATAGAAAATCTTATTTTTGTATTAGATAAGAATAATCTCAGTTTGTTTGAACCCTGTCTTGATTTAATCAGTAGGATTGATTAAATATTGAAATACGCTCTCCCTATATTAGAAAAAACTCACAATGTGTAGGTATTTGTTAAGGAGGCGTTTTTTGTTGTTGTGTGATTTGATTAGATTTAGTTTACAATTGTTAAAATCAATGAATAGATTACTAATCAATAGATGGGTGAAGTATTATTGATTTGACCGGTTAATGATTACTCATGAGACTGGATAATTGATTTAGGCTCCTGAATAATTAGAAATCAAAGGCAAGATCATTAACTAGATGAGTCATTTTTTTCATGTCATCAAAATAACATATTTACAAAATATGAACATAAAATAAATGGGATAAAATATCATAGGGGATTAAAAGTAATCAGCTTGTTAGTCATTCATTGTTCAATCAATAAAAAGAAACTGACTGTTTGACTTAATCTTTAAGCATCGTATCAGTATTATTCTATCACTTTTTGTTCTCATTGATTTTATCGAAATGTTGACACTAAATACCATTTTTATACACCCCTTCATCCATCGCACAATCTATAATTGAATCGAGACAAAAATTTCATTAATCAGAACAAAATTTTCCTGAAAAAATAAGGTAAAATCCCAAAGGATAAAATAATAATAATAATCAAGTAAGACACTTTTTTCTTCTCGATTTACAATAAAATTTAATTTCTGATAATAATCATCTGCTCACTAGTGACTGACTTCAAGAGGCATTTCCTCGAGTTCTTGTGAGAAGCCGTTATCAGTGGAGTTCAACCAGGTCAGTTGTGAGATATCAACTCACTGAAGATATTGGTGTACGGTGGCGCAATTTCGTGGATTGGTTGAAGTTAGACATTAACACCGTCGGATGCCGGCCGTCTCAAAGGTCTAATGGTTAAGCGCTCGCGCGCGAGACTGATAGGTTCTGGGTTCGAATCTCGCGTGTGGGGGGGTCGTGGATGCCCACTGATGAGGAGTACCATACTAGGATGAAACGGCCGTCCAGTACATCCAGGTTTTCCATGGTGTTCCAGCTTCAATTCACTCATGATTTCAACTATCGAAATAAAATTTAAATCACTTATTATTAAATTAATTATCTTATAGGTTCAGTCGAACTTTATTTTTGAAGTTGTTCAGTAGACTTTAAATTTTTACAAATTGTAAATCAGTTACTTTTCTGCCGTTTTGTTGTTGTTGTTAAGTTAGTGAACTGAATAATACATAGTGTAAAGAAATGTTAGAATTCTCAGCACAAGGTACTTCAACAAGTTTCGTTTACGAAAAAAAACAAAAAAGAAAGGAAAAAGGTTAAAAGAATCTGAAAAACTGTACAACTTTCCAAATTAGAGACTAGGTTAACTCTAACAACCTGTTCGTCACAGAGTATATTTGCTAGGTATTGAAGAACTTTTATACTTTTACGTGCATGGATTTTGATGTAAATACATCTCGTTCTATCAGAAGATATACAAGGGGAAAGATATGAGTGGTTAGTATCTGATAAGATAACACCTGCCAGGAGTTTGCATAACTTTAGATGTCTATCTACAACCATATTAATTATGACCTCAAAAGATTTACCGCATACTTTGCTAACTGACTGCAGCACTCTCCGCAATACAGCAAAGTCCTTTCTCAAAAAACCGGGAAAGAACATTGGGAAACAGTAAAGAATAATAGGTAATGCGCAGGAATTGACAAATTGTAAGAGTAAATGACGAGTAACAGTAAAATGTGAGAAGACCAAGAGAGATCAGAGGAAAAGATAACACCACGCTAATTAACCTTCGATAATGTGTTTATCAAAGAGCCTCCAATGGCACAAGCTTTATAGGATCCCAAAGTGGTGGTTAGATGCCGTTCATGTCTCATGTTATAATTAACAACTTGACATTTATTTAAATATTGAATGGATGATTTTTAGGAATGTCTCGAATTATCTAATTTTTGTTGTTGTTGTGAATAAATGATTATTCCTGCTTTTAGTTGACTGTTTTCACCACACTGTTTGAGATTATTCTTGTTGCCAATATAAATAGTTGTCCCATAACAATTTTAATTTTTGTTGAGAGTAATAAAAACTATCGTAAAAGTTCAATTTTCTCTTTCTCTCTTATTCAGTTGTGAATTATTCACATTGAAGTGTTGTTGTGTATTAATTGTTCGGTCTATTTAGTTTGTATAGATTCTGTTTGTATTAGATAAACCTCCAAATCAATTATAATCCTGAAATTATTATACCATAAGCCGCCTTAAAACATAATACTTATCATATTGTTTAAGCCTTTAGTACTGTTTGAAGTCTATCAATTATATCTGACATATAATTATAACATTAAGTGACTTTATATCATAATGCACGTAATTAAGTAGTATTGAATAATTGGAAAAAAAATCGATAGATGACTTTACTTTCAACTAATTCATTAAATGGCAAGACAAATATATTTGGGTAACCTTAAATGTATACAAATGTATAGTATAATAGTATATTTTAATATAGGATAGAGATATTTCGGTGATACTAGGATTAATGGATGACATTTTAGCTACTTTACATGAACTTGAGAAGTTTTATTCACTGACGGAGTTCGAAATCGGGGTTGAGAATCAGTGTTAGAAATTCGGATTAAGAATAGGAATTAGGGTTATAGCTTCCATCATGAACTGACTTCAGTTGGGATACCAGAACGTTGCATAGCAAAGTGAATGAATGAAGTTTTCACTAAAATCCAAGAGGTACTGCTTTAAATGTAATTAACTCATTCATAAATTATTGTATCACTGTGCTAACGACCAAAAGTTGATGGTTACCCTATAGATAATATGTCGTCGGCTATTTATTGATCATAAGATATTGAAAACTATTGATCTTACCAGTAAGGGGTTGTGGAAATTGATGAATTTCATTGAAAACATGAACCAGTTGAAGTTAGACCACCATTAAAAACCTGGAAGAAACGGATATTCGTTTTTTCTAGTATAAAACTTCTTACCTGTGGGTATTCACGACTTTGTAACAGGTAATTGAACCCAGGACCTATGATCTTACTTACGAACGCTTAATCTCTAAGCCATTAGATTGACATCCAACTTCATCCACTTATATTAATGTGGTATTCATATGTAGACATCTGAAGACAATGATTGTTAGTGACTAGTACCAGGTATAAGGTATAAATTTGAATAAAACATTTGATCTAAGTTTAAAAAATAGTATTCGATCCTGATGTTTAGTTGAATTTAATGAAATTCTATTGTCGTATCATTCAAATAGGTGAGAAGCTTCTTTAACTTTGACATTTTAAACACATTTATGGTTTTATGTAAAATAATGAAAGCGCTTTATCTATATTCTATTAAACTGCTTTGAAAGTGAATAACAATTTAACTCTTCTTATTATTAGACCCACAATAGCATTGTCAATACATCTTTATTCAGAAATTAGCCGTTTAAACGCAGTATTAGTTTTATGATGTATATTCTACTTCTTGTGTAAATAAGATAACCAACTGATAGTGTTATTTAAATATAAATAAATTAGAAATCATACATTATTTGATAAGTACAATTTGTGTAATATGTATCTCATTATTTCATCGAGTAAAAATGTAGAGTATTCAGAGAAGAACATTTTCTTTTCGATGAAATCATTTACCTAAGCTGTACATTCATTAGATGGTGGTTGGAGGTAGTCGACAGGAATCCGTGGACCCGGGTTTCGTGCTACTTGGCACTCGTCAGCAAGGTGTACCTGTAATCTTGAGGGAAGTGGTGCTCCTTGGCGGATTCGATCCCGCGTCACCCAGCTTCACAGTCAGAGACGTTACCACTGAGCTATCCGGGCCGCGACCAACGGAAATATATGCAATGGATTTTGTATATTACTTATTTACGTCTGTTAACCCTAATTGAGGAGCACAGACCGCCCACTAGCAAGCATTCTTCATCCAACACTGTCATGAACAATCCTTTCCAGTTACTATTCATTCTTCTAATATCTGCTTCTAATTCTCGACACAGTGTGTTCTTCGGCCTTTCTCTTTTCCGTTTCCATTCAAGGTTCCAAGTTGGCGCTTGCTTCGTGATGCAGTTTGATGATTTGCATAATGTCCTATCCACTTCTAGTGTCTTTTCCTAATTTCTTCTTCAACTGGAGGCTGTTTTGTTCTCTTCCACAGTAGGCTGTTACTGACGGTATCCGGTTAAAGGACATTGAGTATCTTGTGTAGATAATTGTTTATAAATACTTGTACGATTTTGATGATGGTTGTGGTAGTTGTCGAAGTTTCAGTTCCGTATAGTAGAGCTGACTGTCTTGACGTTCATATTGAAGATTGTGACTTTGATAATGGTTGAGAGTTGTTTTGAGTTCCATATTTTCTTCAATTGTAGGAATGCAGCCCTTGTTTAGCCAACCACCGTCTTTATGTCTGTACCAGATCCTCCTTGTTTATGGATAATGCTGTCCAGGCACGTGGAGGACTCCACCTGTTCCAGAGTTTCTCCACCAAGTGTGATTGAGTTGATGTTCTCCGTGTTGTATTCGTGGATCTTGCTTATTCCCTTGTGTATATTGAGGCCTACTGATGCAGAGGCTTCTGCTGCACTAGTTGTCTTTATTTGCATTTCTTAGTGTGCATAGGATAGAAGGGCTAGGTCATCTGCAAAGTCCAAATCGTCTAGTTGCGTCTAAGCTGTCCATTGTATTTAGTGCTTTCCCTCAGATGTGGAGGTCTTCATTATCCAGTCAACTAACAGGAGAAAGAGGGAGGGGGAGAGTAAGAAGCCTGGTCTGACTCGGGTCCTCACTCAAAATGCAGCTGTCCTTCATGCAATCCTTGATAGTGTACTCCGTCCTAAGGATTCCGCATTATGTTGATGATCTCAGATACACCATAGTGTTGAAGAAGTTTTCATTCGGTTCTCTTACTCACACTGTCAAACGCCATCTCAGACAGGTAAATTTATGTGCAGTGACGAGTTCCATTCAACTGATTGTTCAATGATGATCCGTAGTGTAGCGATTTGGTTTGTTCACGATCTATCCTTACGGAATCCAGTCTGCTGATCTCGAAGTTGGGCATCAGCTGAATGTTTGGTCCGGTTGAGCAACACTCTGTTGAAAACTTTTCCTGGTACTGACATTAGTGTGATTCCTCTGTATTTCTTTGGTATCTTGATGAGGCGTCCTTCTTTCCAGTTCATCGTCACTTGTTCTTCATCCCAAGTCTTCCTGAATAGAATGTGGAGCATGTTTGCAGTTACTTCTATGCCTGACTTCAGTATTTCAGGTAGTGTGTTATAAGTTCCTACTGCTTTCCAACTCTTGGTTTGTCTGGTGGACATCCTGTTTTCTTCAACTATTAGTGGAGTGACAGCTATAAAAAGGTCTGTGGGTTCTGTTCGATGTTCAGTAGGTTCATTGAAGTTGGTCTATTCAATAATTCTTCAAAATTTCCTACCCATCTGTTCCTCTATTCCTGAATTCCAGTGATTAGATTTCTTTCTTTGTTCTTCACCGGTCTCTCTGGTTTACAATATTTTGCTACTGGTTTCTTCATTGTGCCATATAGTCGTCTCATATTTCGTTCTCTTGCAACTTTTCCACTGTCATTGCTAGGTCCTCTACATAATTCTGTTTGTCGGCCCTAATGCTCTTCTTCACTCGCTTGTTATTTACTGTGTATTCAGCTTCTGTCTTGAATTTCCTTGTTCTTGTTCGACTACTGTTAATTGCTTTCTTCTTCTTCTTCCTTTCTTGAATCATGTCCAGGGTTTCGATAGAGACCCACTCTGTATGATGATGCTTTTTGTAGTTCAAACCCTCCTGACATGTTGAACTTAGTGTTTCTTTGATCCCTTTCCAATTGTCCATCATGGTGGTTTCTTTTTCTTTCAGTAGATGTTGTAAGGCTTAGAACCTGTTGTTTGGAGTTATCTTGGATTCGTTGAGTTTGTTAGTATATTGAAGGAAGTCTGTATTGAACCTGGTTCTCACGTCTTCTATTGACCTTCTGAATTTTTTATTGATACAAATATGATCTGTCTGGTTCTGTGTAGTGTGATCCTGTGAGACCAATTTAGCTCTGTGTATGGGTTTGTGTGGGAATATTGTGCACTTAAATTTGCGAAACTCTCACGATTGTCTTTGTTTTTTCCCAGTCGGTCTAATATCGTCCCATGGTATCTTCATATCCGATGCTGTCCATTCTAACTTTGGCGCTTAGGTATCCCAACAGGATGGTGAGATCCTTTCTTGGGCACTTCGCTATGACTGCTTGCAGCATCTAGTAGAGGTGATCTTTATTGTTGTCGTTGTTATCATTGGTGGGTGCATAACATTGGATAACATTCATCGTGATTCTTTCCTTCTTTGTTTTAAAGGTTGCCTTAAAGATACCGTAGCCATGAGATTTACATCCTATAAGTGCTTTATATGCTTCTTATGACAGCATCAGAGCAACTTCCTGAGCGTGTGAAATATTTTCTTCGTGACCAGAGTACAGCAGCATCTCTCCCGTATCTAGTTTTTGCTGTCCAGCTTGGGCCCAATCGGTTTTTTCTGATTTCGAGAACTGTTATGTTGTATATCTTCATTTCTGTAGCTATTTGATAGATCCTCCCGATTTCCCACATTGTTCGGACATTTCATGTATTTACATTAGTTGTTGCTATGGTTGCCAGAAGTGGCATTGGCCTTGTAACTTTCGAAGAATATCAGCTTTCACCATGAAGAGTCACAATTCTTCTAACTGAAGATCCTTCAACTCCCAGGTCAGGATTTATGTGGTTTAATTTATTTATTCTGGTTAGCATTTTTCTTTAACAAGATTGTTTTCTACTGGTTAAGGTTTCTGACCCCATTCACAACCTTCTTTCTTTATACGGTCTTGATACTGACAATAACCCTAGAAGAATTACAGGCGAATTTTTTACATGCTATTGGCTAATTAAAAGCTAAGTGTTCTAAACAGCAGACCGTTAATGAAATATTATAAGTTATTAATAAATTTTCACTTCATTTATCAGACATGAAAGTATTCAATACAAAACAAGGGGTAGTGGAAACAATTTGTATCTCCAGTTGATGAGACTTCTACCTAAAGTTTATGTTAATGATATGATAATGAAAGCTCTATGATCAAACCATCCAATTCAGAGAACAAAACTCCATCAAAAACAAAACACAAACAGGTTATAGTATTCATATTATTGCTGAGAATCCCATTTACAAAGAAACCTATTTCAAAAATTTTACCATTTAAATAATACAACGTTATGAATGCCATGATCAAAAAAACAAAACAGCGAACAAATAGACAAACACATACATATATATTTCCATTCGATATATTAAAGATAATGAGGAAAGTGTTTTAAAAGAACACATTTTTTGTGCTTAATGAAGGACGAATAGAAGAAGGTAAATAAAACAAAACAATTAAAAAACCCTGTTGATACATTGAATATTGAAATATTTAAACGGTTGTTTGTTTGTTCTTTTTCTTTTACCTTAAATAACTTAATTCAATGAATATGATTTAACATTAGATTAAAATGATGGAAAACAATAGTGAATGTGTTCACAGAGAAAAACTATAATGACAGAGTAATCATGATCATAATAGTACTTATTATTATTATTATTATTGTTATACAAAACTGCCCGATTTCAAGGAATTCGCCTTGAAAGAATCCTCCGGAATATTTTGTTGATTTATATTATTTAACATCTTATTTATTTGTTCTGTACTTTTCACAATATTTATTTGATTTTGATCATTTGATATATTTATCATAACATGTTGTTTTGTACAATTTTTTAATGAATTTGATAATTTATTACTATTATTTATTGTTGATGGTATTCGACAATATTGTCCTGGTGAAGTACAATAATTCAATGATGATGATGAAGAAGAATAGGTTACAGGAGTTTGAGTAAGAAGAAGAGATTGATTATGCAATTCATTTGATGTATTCATTAACGGCTCATGATGTTGTTGATGATGTTGATGATGATGATAATGATGACGATGAAGATAAATATCATCATTATGCGGAAATAAAACTTTTGGTACAGTCATATTGGATCTATGAAAGTCTATATTATTTGTTAAAAAATGACAATTTGCCGGCATCAAATGTTTAACATAATGACTATGATTATCTGGAAGATTTAATGTCATATAATCTGATATTGGTAGAATACCGTCTGTACAAACAGTATAAATACGTGGATAACGATTACTGTTAGGTTCATTATTATTAATATTATTACTATTACCATCACTAGTATTATGTAATTCTGGTTGTGATTCATCTTGTGAAATATTTGTTTGTAAAAGTTGATTATGTTTGGTAGTAATTGTATTACCAACAGTATTAATTGTATCATTAGGTGAAATTTCACAAGTATCATGTTTATACATTGTATCCATTTCAACAGAATTCATTACAGGTACAAATGTGCTTATTTGTGGATAAATACATTGATGATTCATAGTTTTGTTAGCATAATTAAGCTTTTTATCATTACTAATCTGTTTTTGATTTGGATTGGTTGGATTAAATTCACTATGAACACTTTCCCAATCATTAGAAAATGGTATATCCATTGTCATACCGAGTACATTATATGATTTATCTGTAAAATATAAACACTATAAATGATTAGTAGACAATTCCTAGAAGGATAATATATAATTATAGTAACAGAGAGCCCTATGTTATAATACAATTCAAGTCATTAGCTTTTCGAACTAAAGGATTCGACATAATTCTGTTGACTAACTCTATATGAGACTGTTAACATAGTCCAGAATAAATGAAGACAACAAAATGAATTATAAACAAGACCATCAGTATGAATGAATATAACAATTATGGAATAACTGAAAATTTTCACTTCTGTACAAAGTGACCGCTGATAATTTTTTTATTCAGAACAAAACAACCAAACCTTATCCATTAATCAATTTAGTTCAAAGATTACAACACTACCAAAAACATTCACCTGAGATACAAGTCTCTATCATTTTAAAGGTTCTGTTTTTACTTAAATTATTATACTATGGTGTATGCTATATATGTCGGCAGACATAAGCAGTATATAACAGCAAACAAAAGTGGAACGCCTGTCAACAGAAACGTTGAGGAGATTAAATCAAATAAAACAGAAATGTAAATAGATAGCAATTTTAATAATAACAGAAATGAAAGAACAATGAAGTTTCTAAGAGACAACTGATAGAAAATGTTTTATTTTATGAAGAAAACTCTGTGATTTTGCATCAAATAATAAATTGATCTTCCTCATCCGAGTATTCGTGCACTACAGTACTCCGTATTTATGTAAATTAGAAAGATCATTTAGAAGACAAACTAACGTTACAAAGGTTACACTCACTTTTATCTTGATTTAATGCATATGATTTTGAAGAGTTCACGGTTTTAATACTTTTCGGCATTGTTTCATTATTCTAAAAAATCAATAATGTACAGTATATATATATTCAAGTTAAAAGTTATCGTCTTTTTTCTTAGATTTTATCTTAGATAATAATGTTTATTATCAATTAAAAGATATATTGTTTGGTAGGAAGAGTTATAAACTATTAACTATACAAGTAGTATAATCAGTGTTTAATCATCATTTCGATGGAGTTTTATTCTCTGAGCTGTATAGTTTGGTCGTGGAGCTTACATCATTCTTCGGAACGACATCATCAGCACAAACTTCTGGTAGAAGTGAAGTGTTCGAATTTCGCTACATGTGGTTTATAGCTTACCTTGTAGACCTCGATGTTGATTAGTTTTTGTTGACCTTAAACCATACCATCTAGCTCAGAGAACAAAACTCCATCAAAATCATTCACCTAAGCTATAAATCTTTTCCACCATCTCAAAATTATCATTTTGCTTTCTATCAAAACACTAACATTTGTTCAATGTATGGAAAGCATTAGTCGATTGAAAGAATTATTGTAAACTTTTGAACATTCATTATCTACTGTTTTATAATGTTTACTAATCAACAATAATGACTTTAACTGTTAACACATTGACAGCATAAAGATTTAACGCCATACCATATTTTTAGATTATTAAATGCGTTCATCATGAGGTCTAAATATCCTCCCATTGACCACGGGTTGGTAGGTCGTCAATGAGGACTGTTGAAAAGTTCAATTTTCAGTGTTTATCTAGCTAAAGTCAAGAAGTTGTGTAAACAGGTCTGCAAACTTGTCATTTTCTACAAATTTCCACCTTTTTTAATGATAATAACGATGTTCATAAGAAACTATTGAAAATATTCGCAGAATATCTGATTTAAAAAAACAACAAGGCTAGATTGAATTACAAATACTATCTTTTCCTAGTAAAGACATAATAATAATGGCTTTTGGCGTAAAAACATTCGAACTCTAAGAGTCTAACCGGAGGTTATCCAAGACAAAGTCAATAATTCTAACCGTTACATTATCTAATACTAACAATATCTAGTCAACGTAAGTTAATTAAATACCCACCCTCCAAAAAAAACAACTGAACATTTAACTTTGAAATAAATAGTATTTTAATTCACTTGGTATTGTTTGACTTGTATCTTCCCATTGAGGTTTAAGACTGCAATTGATCAGTCTGTTATTGGCATCTGTGCATAATGTGAGTATGCCTCGATATTACCTTAATTCACAAGCTATTTGTAAGCAATGATGGATAGTGGCTAGCAGTGGAATCCAGGACGCTTGCACAAGCAAGTGGCTATTAGGGTTCAGTAGCTGAGTGGATAACGCGATGGCGTTTGAAGCGAATGGTACTGGATTCGAGTCCCAGAGTGAACATCAACTCTGTGAGATACAGGTACATCCAGCTGACGAGTCCCAAATAGGACGAAACGCGCGTCCTGCTAGCCACTATCCATCATAGACAGTATTTTATTTAAAAAAAGAAACCGCGCCTAGTTTAACAATTTAAAAATGTTGCTATCATTTTTTTAAAGATCTCAATATTTTAAAACTTTAATAAAACAATCTATTCACAATTTGATACAATTTCAAATGTATCATTTAAATCGAAAAAATCATTTATCTGTAAAATGATAAGATTGAATTTAACTGATAAATTATAACATTTATCCTACTTAAATTGTTTATTAGTGTGATGTAATGTGAATGAAAAGTTCATTTAGTTAGTCAATTTAATTTGTTATTCACAGTTGAATAAACAATAGATATTCATTTTATTATAATTTTACTAAGAATAAATATGTGAGACAATTAATACTGTGTAAATCATTGAATTTATAATTTCATAATCTTTCTATGGAGGTTTCTTTGACACTACGATGTGCTTCAGAAGATAGTCAATATTATACAGAATTTTTGTGATGGATTAAATTGCAAAATCGTGCATATTTATTTATTTATTTGGACACATGAATATTGGTACAAGAGAGCGCCAATATATATGCGCCACACAAAACAATGAAAATTCGAGAGGAATACAAAGAAAGAAAAAAAAGCTAAGGAGCGCAACAAAAAAAAGAGAGAACAATGACGAAGAGATTGGTGTAAGGTAATGTGCTAGTAATCAGGGAACGCAAAGGTACAATCAGAAGAAATCTTTCAGGTAAAGGAGACACAACCACTTTTTATGAAGAAAGTAAAAGAAGGTTACAGCAGGATCGCCACTGGCTTCTATTCTGAGCCATATCTGATAACGTCTCTAGCCACTGTGTAGCACCATCTCTCAGACCCCAACCAGGGAGTCGTGAAGGACCGACACAAGCCAGTCCTTTGCAGCTTTCTTTCATGTCACGACACCATGTCATGCACTGACCACCTCTCCGCTTCTTCCAACCAGTCCCAGAGTCGGCAAATAATGCACGACGTGGAATTCTCTGAGACGACATTCGGAGAACATGTCCAAGCCACCACAGTCGGTGTTTCAAGATGGTAACACCAATTGAATTATCATTTCTGTGCCCGAACACACGATGCCGAGCCTCTGCATTACTGACATGGTGTTGCCACTGAATGTCAGCAATCCTTCGGAGACGACGATGATCGAACACAGAGAGTTGTCTAACGTCCTCAACTCGGAGAGGCCAGGTTTCACAAGCATAGAGCAAAACTGCTCTCACCGACGCGTTGTAGATCCGACCTTTTACAGCCAGACTAACATCACGAAGACGCCAAAGGTGGCCCAGATTGGCATAAGCTGTTCTGACTTTCACTATACGTGCATTGGTCTCACCACTCGCACCCCCACCAGCACTTATGCAGCTACCCAGATACACGAACTTCTCGACTACGTCTATCTGCTCACCATCCAGGGTGGATACAGGATTGGAATCCTGCCAGTCTTGTAGGAGTACTTTGCAATTCGAAGGTGCAAAGCACATACCATACCTACGGACACTGATTGCCAACTGATTAAGTGCGGATTGCATGCCTTGGGCATTATCGCACAGTAAGACAATATCATCCGCATACTCAAGGTCGAGAAGTCTTTCTCCAGGCAACAGGTCCACACCACCATTACTTACATTCATCAGAGCTGTTTTCAGAATGTCATCGATGGCAAAGTTGAAGAGGAATGGTGAGATTGGGCAACCCTGCCTAACCCCACTGCTCGAATGGAACAATGGAGCGAGGTGGTTGTATGCCCTCACTCTGCCTGAGGTGTTTTTATATAGGGCTTTTAGGATGTTAATAAACTTCTCAGGCACACCCTTCTTCAATAGACAATCCCAGAGAACAGTCCTGTACAACGAATCGAAAAAATCGTGCATGGAGGATAGCTGACAAACTCGTTCGAAGTAAAGATCGGTGTCAGGTAAGGTTGCTTACTCTCACTCTTCCTCTTTCTCCTGGTGATCAACTGAATCATGAAGACATCGATATCTGAAGAAAAGCATGGGATACAGTGGATATCTAGGATGCAATTAGATGATCTAGACTTCGCAGATGATCTGGCTGTTCTATCGCACATGCAATAACAAATGCAGAAGACGACCAGTATAGCAGCAGCCTTTTGACGAAATGGATCGATAAATAAATTAGAATAATAATAATTTGATTGGTATGTTTTATGTTTTATATAGAAAAAATTGGACGTGGAGCGTTTTGTTCTAATTCGGACTCGTCAGTAGGATGTACCTGTATCTCAGAGTTGATGTTCACTATGAGACTCGAGCCCATTACCTTTCACTTCAAATGCCCACGCGTTATTCACTTAGCTACTGAGTTCACATAGCTACTCACTTGTATCCTTTATGCAAACCAATCTATATTAAACACAATAAACCTAAATTCGATTTTAATCAATCAATAACAGATTAATGAAAAGGATTTTCCTTTTTTGAGAAAAACACTTCTGATAAAGTGAATTTTGAATTCGTCTATTATTCTCATAAAATTATCTCTCTGTACTACTTGAAGTACTAATGTTAAATATACTCAGAGAATAACTTACCAACGGACGATTACGGTTGATGACCAATTGTATAACATTACAGAAATGTTTCCATTTACTGGTATGACCGTTGTTTTTCCCATCGATTTGATTGTTCATGTTATGATTGTTATTGTTGCTTTTATCTGAAAAATGCATAAGAAACAAGAAAACAAATGAAAAATTATTTAAATAAACTTGTATCAAATGGAAGATTTCATTGATTTATTTATTATCATCTATTTTAACACAGATATTGGTACAGGGAGGCACCAAATAAATATGCGCCACACAAATCTCACTCGATATGTGTGGGGGCTGTGATACTGCACGGGTGCCCAAACCGAAGCAGGAGGTTTTCTTAGGGGGCCATTCCCCGAGCCTTCGACCTGAAGGTTTGATCCACAAGGCAGTGGAGCATCGTGAGGAGATGCAGTCCCATGGAAGCCGATGACCAACAATTGGTTCATAAGCCATTTGTTCCCGCAGGATACTGGAGCCCATGTGCACTATTGGTTTGGAATCCGGTTAAAGTGCCGGACATTCGCTTTTCGTCCTCTCATTTTTGTAAACAACACCCCCGCCACTAGAATGCAGTGAGTAGGACTTCCCTGACAAAGGCTATATACGCGTGGCCGTGTGAGAGCATTTGGAGAGGGAGAGCGGACTCTCCCCATTCTCGGCCATACCAGGGCATTGAAATTTATAAAGAATCACTGCGAAATTAATCATATATATAAATATATATTAAAACCCCTCAGTATTTCATTGAAGATCCCAGATGCTAGGAAAAAACTGAAAATAGTCCGACTAATCAACATTCTTCAGAAATTTCAAAGAGAACTTTAGAAAATGATGAATAATGTTTTAGTTAATATGGCTGGGCAATTATCGATGTTCCTAATCAATTTTAATATGTTTTCCAAAATGTTTGAGCCTAAAATACACCACTACCCTTTTTTTCTGAACATACATTGAATTTCGAAGAAAGTTTATTCCATACTTTCTGTCTTCTGTTTTCTGTTTGGGATTCAATAAAAGATGATTTCTAGGAAGTAGAAAGCTAATAAGAAGCAAGGGTCAAATCGTTTAATTACAATACTTATCAATACGTAAGTACAAATTAACTAAAGTATTGGTTAGGACCAATGAGTATTTTGCGTAGATTTAGAAACCCCTCACTAGTATAAACCACTGAGTACCCATACACAATCAAACTAACTAAACATGTAGTCATTTAGCTTATGGGTTCAAATACGATAGTACTAGTTTCAGTCTCAGTTTGAAGCACACTGTAATCATTATTACAATGTTATTGTTTATGAATATTCCCAATTGGTTCTGACCTGGTTCACTTCATTGATTACGAGCGGCCTTTCGGTACAATTTTTAAAAAATCTCTTTGGTGGAAGTAAGTCAATAATAAGTACAGGACTGTGGTTAAGATATATATAAAATGCTATTTCATAAAAACAAGTTATTAAAAAAGAGAATTACAATGGAAAGTAGTGTGTTACTGACCGATGAACAACGAGTAAATTAATATGAACAAATTTTATCCAAATACAATTCAATACAAACAAGTTTCTAATTCTTATCACCCATAAGTTCGCAGATATACTCAGAAACATACATTTTAATTAGTCACTTTATTATTTTAGGCTAAGTTTATCCTCGATGTTTACAAATTTACCGAAGTATGTTGTATCTAGGATTTCCAGTCATTTATCTGTTCATTAAGTTAGTGAGTTGCTGATCAGAGATCCATACTCCACGAGGAATAACAGGCGTAAGTAAGTGCTGCATATTAGAGTGTAATCATCATTAAAGACTTCGTTTTGACCCCGAATGTTCATCAAATCTGTTTTTCACCTGATATATTGAGATGTACTTAGTTGATATTCCAATACAAGCCAGATATGGATAACCACATGAACTGAAAATGAAAATAACACTCTAGTACATAGCACTGAGTCTCTAAATGAACCAAAAAATAGGCAAAATTCCTGAAGACAACATAAGTAAAACATTACAGATAAACTCGTGTCTATCTGACAAACAAAATTTGAAATTTTATAGGGAACGAATACCTTGAATAGCGTTACAATTTATTTAATATAACAAAAACAATTTTAAATCGACGTACAAGACGTTTTGGAAATAATCAGAATAATAAAAAGCTGTCGACAATGAACAATTTCCATGGAATTTATTAACCTGGTAATGTAACATCATAATGCAGTTATGAATGATATCTAGTTGAATGTTGCTTAACATTTAAGATCCCTTCAACCACTATTAAACCATTGAGATTTAGACCAATAATCAGAGTTTCTTAATTTGGCTGGAAAGCTGATATATGAGCAGGATAAAGGAAAGCTAACAGTGACCAAATCAAATGTGGCATCAGTTCGTGAAGTCAGTAACCGTTGGATCGACTTGTGTAGGTAGATGCAGACTATCTGACTTGAGTGTGAGGAATTATCAATAACAGTGGTTAAAATTTTTATTTCACATGACTCAGGATCTTTCTCAGTGTCCCTAGTGCATTCGATCTTTCTCTCCCTAAATCTCATAAGAGCTAAACTAACTGTAAATGTTATTAAACAACTGACACCTAATCACTGTTGAAGAATATTTCTAAATACAAAGATATTTTTGTTTAAATATTCACAGGTCAAATGAGAATAAGATGGGGATTTGTTAGAAAATTCATGCTGAAAACCCTTCATTGTAATCAGTATCTTAGGAATTAAAATCTAATCATGAATATAAGTCCTCAGATGATCTAGTGTATCAATTGTTCATGATGAAAATTTTAAAGCTATCAAGTTCGCTTTAAGCTGAATTGTTTAACTATAAATTTTCCACTGTTATTTCATCGACAATAATATCATTGTAGTGAATGAGAACGCAAGTTGAGACAATCGAATGTATTTGAACACAAAATTACAGAATCCCTTAGTAAAATCTGAGAACCATACAGTAAATACTTCATTTGCAAAATGTCAATCTATTATCTTAGATTTCATTATTCTCTCAATTCTACACCAATCATTCGTTGTTCTCATTCATTTTTTTTCCCGATCTTTTTAACCTTCACTTTCGATTGATAATCTATACTACTTATATCCATCGACATCAGTAGCACCTACCATATCAAAAAGAAATCAACTATTTTTACTCAATAAAACCATTTTCTAAACTCATATCATGCACACACAAAAAAAAAAGAAGAACTCACCACTTTTATATTGATATTGTTTCATAGTGTTATTATGTAACTTATTACGATCAATATGAAGTCCATTTCTATTTAATCGAATCGTTTGTACACCATGTAAAGCATAAGTTATTAATAATAGTAAACATACTAAAATAATAATTACTAATCCAATACCTAAACCAGTAATTAATTCAGTACTATTTTGATATGGATTAATGATTTCCATTGGTTCAGTATTTATAGAATTTTCATAAATTGGTATTAATCTTTCTAAATCATTATTATTATTATCATTTTGTTGATTATTTTGTAATTGAATTAATGATGGTGATTTGAATGATAATTTTTTATTCATTGATTGAGTATATTTCATTTTGGATGTAGATAATAAATTTGATTGATGATGATGATGATGATTTATTTGTTGTTTATCACTATCCAATAATTTCAATTGTGGATTATTATGATTATGATTATTATTGTTACCATGGATTTTGATATTCCTATTTGAATAGAATCCCATATATTGATTTTTATGATATTCATTCAAATCAGTTGATGAATTAATTAATTGATCAATAGTATCTAAGTTAGTTTTTATGTTTTTATGATTGATATTTAATAGTGAATTATCATGATAATGATCATTATTGTTCATTATTTGTTTATTTTGTTTTTCATTCATAAAATCAATATATAATAGGGCATAATTTCGTCTTGATGGTATACCACAATCTTCAGCTAAAATAATTAAACTTTTAGGTATTTTTTGTAAATTTTCACTAGTAATTAATTGATTAATTCGTATCTCACCAGAAATTTGATCAATAATAAAATAATTATTTAATGATTTATTATGATGATGATTAATATTATTGAATGATTGATATGAATTATATGATAATTGCCAATATCCTTCATATGCTTCAAGTTTATATATAATTTTACCATTATCACCATCATCTAAATCAATTGCATGAACTGTATAAATTAATGTACCAGGATTTGTACTATCTATATTGAATATATTAATTCGTTCAGTTGGTATATTTAATGTTTTTAAATTAGGATCATTTAAAGTTGATCGAGTATGATCATGATCAGCATGAATATGACTTATATTCAGATTTAAATTATGATTATTATATGATGGTTTTAAAAATTTTGGTGAATTATCATTCACATCTCTTAAACTAATTGTAATGGTTACTGTTGAAGATAAAGTAGGATTTTTACCTAAATCACTAATTATAATTGGTATTTCATAAAAAGGTGTTTTTTCACGATCTAAATAATAATTATTATTATCAATACTTCTATCATTGTACATTCTAATTGATTGAACAAATAGATTACCATCTGAACGTAAAAACCATTTTGGACTATTAATATTATATTGATTTTCATAGCCTAATTTAAAGATGATTTTTCCGTTTTCTCCAATATCATAATCTTCACCATTTAAACGTCCAATAAATATGTGGCGATTTGTTGAATGATATTGTCTTGTACCTAAAGTTGTACTACTACTACTACTACTACTACTACTTCGATTATGGTTACCACCATTGATCAAATGTTCCATAGTTGTATCTTCTTCATCTATCCAAAAGGTTGTATTCCCTGTTAATTTTGGTATATTATCATTAACATCTTCTATTTCCACATGTATCCATGCATGTGATGTTCTACTTGGAAATTCATCATCATATGCTATAACAGGTATTATCATTGAATCTTTAACTTCTCTATCTAATGGTACATTCGTTGTTTTAATTCTACCAGATCTTGAATCAATTTTAAAATGTGCATAAATTGTGCTTAAATTTAAATTTGTATAATTTTGTATAAATTGATCAGTGACTTGAACAAATCGATAGCCTATATGACTTTCTTCATCTTTATCATACGCATTTAATTTAATTAATTCAGTATTTTCAATGGAATTTTCTAAGATTTTCACTTCATAACGTAAACGATCAAATTGTGGTCCATTGTCATTTTCATCTAAAATATTGATTTTTAATAATTTTGTTGAAGAAAGACGTTTTGTTGAAGTTGATGAAGGCATATTATTATTATTGTGTTGTAAAGAATAACTCAAGTAAGATTTTTTTTCAACATGATCATGACATGTAAGATAAATAAAATAGAAATTTTTAACTTCTCTGTTTAAAATTGTCTTTGTCATAAGTATGTACTCAGTATCATGACGTCCTAATACACTGGACTGTTTGTGTTGAATATAACTGGATGATACTGTTGATTCAATGTTGTTTGTTATAGTGGCTGAATGAATTGAATCATCTTCAACATGATGTAATGCAAAATTTTGAAGACCTTTTAAGTAATCCGATTCAAGTGAACTACCAGATTCCTGAGTTCTTCGACCAAAGTTATCTGCTTCACTTAAGTAGCATTCCACTTCTCCTGAAGCTCCTGTATCTCGATCTCTAGCAGACACCTATTTTGTTGTTAAACAATATGCGAAATTCAGAAAAACACGTAACATTACTGAATTAGATTTAAGTAGCTCAAAGATAAATACATTGTGAAAACAACAGAATGACATTTGAAAGGATTCCGATGATACTGAGCTTTGATAAAAACCTGAAATCATACATTTATTGTGCGCTAACTTGATATATAGTCGGGATGACACTCGATTTAATGGAATCGCACTTTTCAATATTTTACTTTTCGATAATTTTAGAAGTTATAGACCGAAATTTGGAAGAAGTAATATCCGACTTTCTATAAGAATTCTCAAAAACGAAAAAAGTATTTAAATTGATCTTGTATTATTTGTTTAAATCTTCCCATAGATGTTTAGGACTTTAATTGATCAGCCTCTTATTGGGATATGTGCATCGTAAGTCGGATGCCTTAAGTCACAAGCGTTATAAGCAAAGGTGGATGATGGCTAACAGTGGAATCCAGGACTCGCGTTTCGTCCTGTTTGGGACTGGTCAGCCGGATATGCCTGCAGCCTATAGTCGGTGTATATTCTTGGACTTGAGCCAGTGGCTATCGGGACTCGTTAGATAGGTGGATAACGGGGTGGCGTTTGAAGCGAATGATACTGGGTTCGAGTCCCAGAGTGACCGTCAATTCTAGGATGCAGATACATCCAGCTGACGAGTCCTGGATTCCACTGATAGCCACCATCCACCTTTGCTTATGAAGAAAGTATTTGTCTATTAGTTCATAGGTCATTTCAATAACATCTTATTTCCAATGAAAATAAATATTTATTATGTGAAATTACTCCATTAAATGAACACTAGCATAAACTACTGGCTACTGGTATCTACTACTGCAAATTATGATGTTATTCCAGTGATTAATGAAACCGAAACTGAATTAAAAATGTTTACTTTCAAGAAATTCAATTATTAATTTCGAATATTTATTGAAAATTTATTCTGAAATAGTTTTATCAATTACAAGACGTAAAACAATGTCTATCTCACCATTAGTGGTGCTTTCAAGTCTTCTAAAATTGTTTAATGTACGAGTGAATGTAGCAAATCCGTTTATGATGTTATATACCGAAGAACTGGTCAAATAAACGGTCAAATAAATATATTAAGTTAATAACAGTGGAGAATAGATTTTATCATATAGACAATTGAATAATGAAAAAAATATCAATCGTTGACGCATAGGAAACTTTAAGCTATTAACTTCTAATATCAATTTTCGAGATTCTGTTAATCTTAGACTTGATTTAATTCAGATTGTTACCGATTGTTTTCATCATTAAATGTAAATGCACTCTGTATGTTTGTTGATTTTTCAGCTCGATCATTATCTTATTCTTTACACTTTCAGATTCTTTAACATACCGGTCTTCACAATACCTCAACATACAAGGTACTTTCAAGCTAAACGCAAACATATCAAAGGTTGAACATTACAAATTGTTTGACTAATGAGCTCTTTGTGAAACAAATAATTCAATCAAAACAATGATGTATTCGTTGACCACTGATTTTAGTGTTCGTTTGTGTAATATTACATTATTGCAGGAATCAAATTAAATTTCACTATTATAAGTCATTGTTTCACGAAGTTCCATTTAGTGGTAAATTTAATCCAGTGTCCATTATGCTGTTGTTGTTTTTTTTTACGATGAATAGTGAATAGCTAATTACAGAAGAAATAAACATTCGAGCAGTCTATGATTAACTCGGTGAATAACACTGGCCGAGTAAAACATGAAAACAAACACTATTCATACACAAATAAAGTATCACTTTTCCATACCTTTGCGATAAAAGTACCAATAGGAGAATTTTCTCTTACAGCTAATATTTGAAAATGAGTAGGATTAAAACTGTCCATTGTTGAATGTCCAATTGTACGTTGATAATTATTATGATTTATATTAGTCGATTCAATACCACGTATAGTAATACTCGGAGCTTCATCATTGACATCTAATACTTGTATAGTAAGTGTTAGTGTGCTACTCAATTGTGGACGTCCAAAGTCGATTGCCAAAATAGGCAATATATAATTACGTGAACCAGATTCATAATCTAATCGTTGTATCAATATTATCCAACCATCTTCTTTCCCTAAACGGAAATAATGTTTAACTCCGAGATCAGTTTCTTGTGCAATAAAATAATGTACAGTAATTCTAGGATGTGTTGATTGATAAGATTGGTATGGATTATTAATCGTAGAGAAATCAATTGAATCAAAATCAATTGCTTGTACACGATAGATTCGACTCCCAACATTGATATCTTCAGGTAATCCAAGAATTAAATAATTGGAATTTGGTAATTTAATATGATTGTTATCTTCGACCCGTTCTTGGTTTTGTTGTTCACCTACAATCAATTGGGAATCATATGAAAATGATTTAATTTGTACTTGTGGATGAAATCGATTAGAATGTCCAATAAATGTGTGATCAGTGTTCAATAGTTGTTGTCGAATAGTATTACCTTGTTGATTAGTAATATTAATACCGAAATTGAATTTTGGTGCATATTCATTCACTTCTTTAATATAAATGCTAATTGGTAATTGAGCTGTATTACGTAACTTAGACTGTTCAGATTGATCATAAGCTAAAAGGATTAATCGATAATCGGATTTACGTTCACGATCTAATGTGAAACGACTTATAAGATGTAGGGATTTAATGTTTTTAGGTTTAGAATCATATGAGTTAGAAATTCGGGAATCTGTTGTATGGTTTAATAATTCGAAATATTCAGCATCCGGACCCTGAATTAAAAAAAATAAAATACAATAAGTAAATAGTTAACAACTATAGAATCGTAATGGTTTAGGAAGAAAATGTGAGCACAGTCATGTGTAAAGTCATATCAGTTGCCTAAAAGATAGTATTTTGAAATCATTGATATAATTATCAACAGGATGTATATTTATGGTCACGGGTGGACCCTTATTAGGAACCTAAAACTAGAACGAAAAGACTGTTCGGTGCCTAATAATTCTCTAGATGATAACAATTTATGGTAAAAAAAAACTGTATTCATGAAATTCCGCTAAACAGTAAATTAAATCAACACTCTCCAATATCCAAGCTTTTTAATTAGATTTCTCCACAGAAAGAGTGATGGATCAATGCTTGTGACGTTAAGATTTTGGTTGCTAATTAGTAGATTCAGACGTTTCCTCGTATATATTACTTTGGATAACGCAATTACAGTGTGGCTCGAAGCCAAGTACATGAATCTGCACCAGAAAAGATAAGTTAAATAAATGAATGCAGATTTGTTTGGGTATTTCACTGATTGTTATTTCTTGATTAATTTATCATATTTAATTACTAGATACAGTAGTACTAATATTAAGTTAATTTTAAAAAATTATTTGTTATTAGCTAGGATTTGTCATTCCTCGTTTTCATATTCATGATTGAAGGTAGTCAGTCTCTGTTGCTATATATGTGTCTTGATTAAATTGCCTCGATATTAAAAGTTTGAGTATATTTGGTATATGGGTAGCAGTGGAATCTAGGACACGGGTTTCTTATTAATATGGGACTCATCAGATGGGATATAGATTCATCGAGCTAAGTTGTATACTACTGTTGCTCAATGAATCTCATTTTAGAATTAAAAATAATTTAAAAAGTTCACAAAACTGTATATACGGACGACGTAGATTTGATTCCTACAGGCCAGGCAGAGTTTTTAGCTGACTACTTCCAATTACTAAACAATTCATGTTTCCATTACCTGAGTCAAAATCAATAACCCCAAATCCAGCCAATCCCATCGACGAAACCTATCTCTCTATCTTAGTATATTGGAAAAAAACTAATTATGTTAACGAAACAAACGATGAAATTCAAGTTTTATCTCTTGATAACATCAATACAGCTAATATAATTATCTATCCAAACAGAAGATAACGAAGAAAGGTAAAGAAAGAAAGAGAAAGAAAGTGAAACTAATTGAAGGTAACTTAAATTCAATTACAAGTAATGCTGATTTGCGTTAGGATTAAATATCTTCAAAGCATAGGGAATAAAACTACTTCCTACTTGTCATTTTTATTTTCATTTTCTTAGTTGAAAATCGCTCGATTATTATTATGATAAGAGAATGTTCAGTTATATTTGAAAGCGTAAACAAAAATTCTGATGATGATTATTGTAGATAAAGGCGGGGAAAAATGTCTTTGAGATGGAAATTGTTATCAAGAAACAATATCAATATTTAACAAGCGAAATTACAGTAACTTAAACTACAATGATATTAATGAATTTTGTTTTCTAATTATATAATACTGATAATATGTTCAATAGAGTTTTGTTATGAGTGTCATGCTTCTATCAAGTTTCTCCATTATCGCAAGTTAACCTAAAAGTAACTTACCCATTATGATATTTAATGATCTAGGATTTTTATCTTGTAGGTACTGTTTGTTATCTAATAGTTTAAATACATTCTGTCAACTTGATTTGAAATATTTTTTAGAAATTATATGAAAAATGTCACTTGTTTCAAGATAGAAAAGATTACTGTAAATTCAGATCTTATATCGTATTAGCACAAATTAGCTGACATAATTAGTCAAGAAAATTATCCTACTATCTAACAAGTGACATGTTGACACAATATTAGGTTGTTAGCGAGTAAATTCTACTTGATCTGCACTTCGAGCTAGTCAGTAATCATTAACAAGGTGTACATGTGATCTTGAGAGGACCGATTCTCCTATACGACTCGAACATGTATCACCCAGCTTCAGAATGTGAGACATGATTACTAAACGAAATGAGCAGTAAGTGATTTGACATTACCGTATGAAATGAGCTTTTACAGTTAATTATTCAAAAATGTTCATGCTATTTTAACAAACTCTCGAGATACTTTACCAGAATACTGATATTACTAAGTAACTAACTTTGATTGAAAGTCTTAGGATAAGAATTATCAATGCATTTTTAACTATTCAAAATTCCATTTGTACTATGTAAGTTAGTCGTGTAATATTTTTATAAATGTGAATCTTTTTTCGAATACATAATTTTACGTATAAATTTAAGCGATTAAGATTCGTATTAAGGCTAAAATATTCTCATGTTATTATTCATTTTATTGTTGTTGATTGTATCATTACTCACACGTTGATTTGTCCATTGAACGATAATTACTAAATCCTATCTTACTCCTGTTCTCCCTCATGGAGGAGCATAGGCCACGTACCAGCATTCTCCATCCAACACTGTCATGGGCAGTCCTTTGCAGTTGCTATTCATTCTCCTAATATCTGCTTCTAATTCTCGACACAGTGTGTTCTTCGGCCTTTCTCTTTTCCGTTTCCATTCAAGATTCCAAGTTGGCGCTTGCTTCGTGATTTGCACGATGTATGTCCTATCCACTTCCATTGTCTTTTCCTAATTTCTTGTTCAGCTGGAAGCTGGTTTGTTCTCTCCCACAGTAGACTGTTACTGATGGTAAATACTTGTACGATTTTGATGATGGTTGTGGTAGTTGTCGAAGTTTCAGCTCTGTACAGTAGAACTGACTGTCTTGACGTTCGTATCAAAGATTGTGAGTTTGATATTGGTTGAGAGTTGTTTTGAGTTCCATATGTTCTTCAATTGTAGGAATGCGGCCCTTGCTTAGCCAATCATCGCCTTTATGTCTGTATCAGATCCTCCTTTATTATGGATGATGCTGTTCAGGTACGTGAGTGTTTCCACCTCTCCTAGCCGATTCGCCATCAAGTGTGATAGAGTTGATGTCTTCTGTGTTGTATTCTAGGATCTTGCTTATTCCCTTGTGTATGAGACCTACCAATACAGAGGCTGATGCTATATTAGTTGTTTTCATCTGTATTTGTTCGTGTTTACAGGAGAGAATGGCCAGGTCATCTGCAAAGTCCAAATCGTCTAATTGCGTCTAAGCTGTCCATTGTATTCCGTGCTTTCCCTCAGATGTGGAGGTCTTCATAATCCAGTCAACTACCAGAAGAAAGGAGAAAGGGGAGAGTAGACAGTCTAGTCTGACTCCGGTGATAATTGCTAAAACTATGAGTGAAACCGATTATATTTCAGTTTGCTCTAAAACACATCACTAAATAAGTGTACGTACATACACACATACATACACACATACATACATACATACATACATATCGATAGAGGTGTACATACGACAGGTACATTTCTATCATCATATAATTATCCATATCACAAACATACATCTAAAACAGAAGGGGAATACACATATGCAACAATAATTTGAAAATAATTGATTCCATTTTAATTAATAGAATACTGTAAATAAGTAAATTATAAAAGAGAAAAATGCAAAAAATGACTCATAATAACTTTATTATTAAATATAATTACTAAGCACATTACTGTGATTTTGTTTGGTTGCATTTGTTGTTGTTGTTGTTGTTTAATTACAGATTGTAAAACAAAAAAAAACAACAATCATTATATTCAAGCATTTTCAAATATCCACTACTACATGTGCGTTCTCTTTTTATTGTTGTTTTTGTTGTTTTTAATGAATGATAACCATGGTATATACATTATCTCTGCCTATTTATAAAAATGAACAAGTAACTCAATGACTATAAATACCTTTTATTGTAGTTGATTCAATTATAATTTGTTATTTTTCTTTTTTATAGCGATTGATTGATTTTTAATGTGTTTCTTTTATTGTTCTACTTAGATAACCAAAGATATCATTTACATCCAGAACAACTAGTTATTTTTGAATGAAGGATGCTTAATGTAAAAATTCCCCTCTACCTTTTACTCATTCATATACTCTATTAAAAAAAAACTATACAAGTAACATTAATGCATAAAAGATGAATGAATGAATGAATGAATGAATGAATGAATGCATATACATAGTACAGAGGGGGGGGAAGATAAAATCATTGATAAGTAAACTGTCATTGTTAATTAACATTTTCTTTCTTACTCATTTCAAATATTAATCCTCTTCAAACTCTCATTATCTTTATGATTATTATGATTATTATTATTACTGTAAATGTTTTAGAATGAATTCATGTAGAAAATGATAATTTTGTTCTTTCCCACTCTCTCTCCCTCTCCCTCCCTCTCTCTTTCTCACACACACTTTCTCACCGTCTATTATTCCTCTTTGAAAATACTATACTCCCCCACCCCTCTTTATCTTACATTAAAACTCTTCATCCGAACACACACACACTCCCTCTCGCTTTTATTTCTTTTAATTACTTTCTAAAAACTCGTTTTATTCACTTGTTTGTTTTTTTTTTACAAAGAAAAGATTATCTCTATTTTTTTCAATGAGGACTTTAAATGAAATGAGAATTTAATAATTAATTATTCATTTTTATTCCGAAAAGAAAAAATGCTTTAATTCTTTTCATTACAAATTTATAGAAACTATGCAGATGTAATATATATGCACAATTTATTATTATACTAGAATAGTAGTAATTTTGGAAATTCCTGTATTTATCACACATGAATGCATAAATTCATTTGGATAAACCAAAAACACCATAGAGAAAATTCACTTATCTAAGCGGTAGGATTACTAGTCATTGATTAAAATCAACTCCTGGACTATAGATTGTTTATTTATTTATTACTATTTCAACACATAAATATTGGTACAAGAGGGCACCAAATATATATGCGTCACACCATATTTGTGTGTGTAGGCTGTGATGCTGCCCGGGTGCCCAGACCGAAGCAGGTGCGTTTCTTAGAGGGCCACTCCCCGAGCCTTTGACCTAAAGGTCTGACCCATAAGGCAGTGGAGCATCGTGAGGAGATGCATTCCCATGGTAGCCGGTGACCAACAATTGGTTCATACGCCATTTGTTCCCTCAGGATACTGGAGCCCATGTACACCATTGGTTTGGAATCCGGTTAAAGTGCCGGACATTCGCTTTTCGTCCTCTCATTTTTGTAAACAACACCCCCGCCACTAGAATGCAGTGAGTAGGACTTCCCTGACAGAGGCTATATACGCGTGGCCGTGTGAGAGTATTTCGAGCGGGAGAGCGGACTCTCCCCACTCTCGGCCATACTAGGGCATTTGGGGGCTGGACTGTAAATATACACTTTGTAACTTTCTGTATAGTTTGGTCTAACCATCAGTGGATGCTTGTTGTTTTTCTTAATATGAATAGTACACTTTATCGAGACTTCGTATTCCATAAAAATACTAATAGATTGACTTGAAAATAATCTTCATTATTCAATGACTCTATCAGGTGTAATGAATAAGCTATCCGATTTGGTTTCGACATCTTACAATCATGCCGTATACATTGCTTACGAATTATATTTCTAAACAAATAATTTGGTAATAGTCCTTGTTTTTAGTTGTAGTTGGATCTGTTACTAATAGTGTTATTCGCACTGTTAGGAGTAGTATTGTGAGTAGTAGTATTGTGCACGAGAACTCAGGTGGGGAACATTAATTTATTGTTTAATGCAAAATCGCACAGTACCTTCCGAAAATATGAAAATAATGCATGAAATACATCATTTGCACATTTGCTGACAAACATTCCACTTCCGATTGATGCTAACATGTTACTTATATCCGTTAGCATAAGTAGCATAAACTACAGTAGTGATGATAGTGTAGTGAACGAATACTTGATGAGGATAATCACCTTATCAATTAATGCGAAATTACAGCCTTTGCTTTGCCTCTTAGCAGCGTCCCCAAAACCAGTCTTCACCTTAAACTCCTTCACACCCATCAGTTATGTAATAGCCTAAAATTCCTTCAGCGCATCTCCGTCCTCAAACTTCCTCGGCCATGATAGAGACAGCAACACCAATTGTAGTGAACGAAGACTTGGTGAGGAGTTCTTCAGTAAAATGTGGAAACCATACAACAAATAATTCATTTGTATATCTTTCGTTAACTATCCTTTGCCTCCTCCATGATTTTTCCACTTCATAGTTCCTTTTTGTTTCTCTTTCTGTTTTTTCCAGTTCAATCTTCCCAACCTTCTTTTGACAGACCTTCCACTTTTGATCGGTGTTACATGCTACTTAAATTTGCCAAAATAAGTAGCATGCATCACAGTAGTAGTGTGGGTAATGGTAGTAGTAGTAGTAGTAGTAGTATTAGTAGTAGTAGTAGTAATATTCGTTTAGATTTCCATCACAAATTCACACTTACGACTTTAAAACATGTGAAAACGAAATGATGGCCGGTTCATTATGTTCATGTACAAAAAAGGGAACAATTATTTCAGTAGTACATTATTCTTCATCAGCTGGAGAATAGATGAAAAAACCCAAAAATTACTTGGATATTGTTTTTTTCCCATAATTTTGAAATATTTAATAACGTACACCGATACCACCATACATCACACCTAGGTGTTTTCATTTGAGTTATTTTTAGACTAATCATCTGGAATACTTGACTCATATTCCTCTCTAAACATTTATTATTACGGCTTCACATCATAATCTTGATTAAAAATTAAAATGTATTCAGGATCACAGACTATAAATAAATTTTCTAGTTTATTTTTTAGTTGTTCAGTTTAATCTATTAGTTAGAGACAAACAAACCAGAGAGTATTAGACTATGAATGAACATTTTCAGCACTTTTAATCCCCATTGAGATTTGCAAACAATTCAGATATTCAATTTTAATAGTATAAAACGGTATTTTCTCCAGTTATTTAGATTTTTCACAGAATGGTTTAATTTGTATTAGCCACAGAATGATCTCATTAAGAGTACCATTAAAAGTGAAGGACAGCCGGACAACTGTTTTGTTCTAATATGGGACTACTAAACAGTGCATACTCACGACTCCATCAGAACTCGAACTACAGGCTTTCAGGCCTCACAGCATATCGTGGGTAAAATAACTGTCAGCAGTGCCATTGGATGACCATCGTAAATTTATTAAAGTCGAAATTACACTATTGAACGCAAACCCAGTGATTAAAGTTATCAAACGTTTTCTGTGGGATTCAGAAGTTCCGAGTTCGATAGTTGGCAGGGTTGTGGGTGCACATTGTTAAGACGGGAAATCTTTTCAAGGTCCTTCAATTTTCATCGATGTCCTACCGAGATCAATTTTTTTGATGAATACAACTTAGATATAGTATTAACGCTCAACAATTTATTGCGAAAATCGACTCATCTACTTACGTATTTTCACTACAAAAAGAGAAAAACCATGTATCATTTAAAAATTAATGTATTATCAGTACAGGGTTGTGGAGATTATTAAGTTATTGATTGAGATCTTGCACCGATTAATGTTAGGCCACCATTGAAAACCTGGAGGCACTGGACGGCCGTTTCGTCCTATTGTGAAACTCCTCATCAGTGCGCATACACGATCCCGCTCGCGGAATTCCGTGTTAGGTAGATACAGGTATCTACCTCAGTACAATGGATGTTGGTCGCTCTATTTCGTAGATTGGTTGAGTCTAGACATTAACATCGTTGGATTCCGGCTCAGTGGTCTAGTAGGTGAAGCGTCCGTATATAGGACTGAAAGCCTTGGGTTCAAGTCCTGCGAGCGGGACCGTCGATGAGCACCGATGAGAGGTCCCACAATAGGACGAAAAGGCTGTCCAGTACTTCCAGGTTTACGATGGTGGTCTAACATCAATCTGTTCAAGATCTCAACCAATAAATTAATGTATTCACATAAAATAAACAATCTATTGTTTCGGAATTTAAAAAAAATTCATATTAGACAACATGGATGAAATATGTGAATATTGTCTTTTATTTTAAACATCTCAATTATCCAAATAAAATAAGACGCCAATGTACAATAAAAGCAAATGAATAACATATTACATGAGTAACATTTGGGCGTTACACTGATTCCAAAAAAATATATACTACTAATACATTTCGTGATACAAGTTGTAAAATGTATTAGAGAAAGCGAGCAAACGAGAGATAAAGACCTATTTATATAAACTAATCGGAGACAATATTCATATGAGAAATAATTACTAAGCTTTAGTTATGTATTTGCTTTCCACTCATAAATGTTTCTATATAAAAAAATAACCTAATCTCTTATTCATATATTCGTTTAATTTAACCATGCAATCTAGAAATGTTTTTTGTTGTTAAGCCAACTCAATTAGAAACCAATTTAGTTTCTACGTCTACTAATACATTTCGATAAAACCGACACACATACACACACACACATGCATATTGAGGAACAAGTACTTATTAAGTGCACCGTCATCACGTATAAATTCAAATTTTGAAGCCTGTCTCTCAACTAATTATTAATCAATCGATGAAAATCTTTCACTCATAGATAACAAATTGTTTTATTTAGATAACTAAGTATGAATTGTGTTTGCCATAATAAAAGCATCAATAAAACTTGAAGTAATGAGTTGGGTAGGATTAAAAGTCTTGGATTCTTCTTCCTAGTTAAACTTATTTATTTATTTATTTATTTATAAATCATAAATAATTTTTCTTTGTATTTTTTAGCGAAAAGAAAAGTAGCGTTTAATTTAATATTCATCATTGATAATTGAATATATGAATAATTGAACAAAGAACACACATATATGGATAGTTGGATTAGAATGACTTATATTCACACATAGATACATTTACCGGTGTCGTTTAATTTTTGTTATTTTTTTCTTTGTAGTATTGATTTGTTTGATGATTACTTCTTTTTGATTATCTTAGTAGTATGCTTTTCTTTGATTGATTTTAAATGCTCTAAAAGGTTTGTCTTTATTGATTTATGTACATTCTGAGTGGTTAGGCTCGATATGATCATTTGATGATTAACATCATGAACTATTGAGAACCAGAAAATACTACTAAATTACCTCGTTCTATAATAAGACTCCTTAGCAAAGTATGTCCAAGATTAGATGTTGGTTGGAGGTAGTCAACAGGAAACCGTGGACCCGGGTTTCGTGCTACTTGGCACTCGTCAGCAAGGTGTACCTGTAATCTTGAGGGAACTGGTGCTCTCTGATGGATTCGATTCTGTGTCACCCAACTTGACAGTCAGAGACGTTACCACTGAGCTATCCGGGCCGCGACTGACCTCCAGTAGGACTGAGATGTAATCACAATTGATTGATGACTGGGTGGTGACCAATGTCATGTGTGTCAAGTCCTTATTTAGTTCAGATCGAATGCTATTAATATATAGTGCACGCAGTGTCGAGTCACCTAGACTGGTGGGGGCATTGTAACATGATTGATAGCATTCGATCTGCACTAATAATAAGGACTAGACATGCATGATCGCCACCCAGTGATCAATCAATTGTGGAAGTATGTCCAAGACCACGCCACCCGTGACTGGACTCAGATAGGACTTTCGATTTCCGGCAAAAATACAACCTCTAAACTATTAACATTTTCCAATATTAAGGAGAATGAGACATTTATTAACTATTCCTAATGGTCTCGTTCTCATTAGTATTGTATTGATGTCAGTTTGAAATAAAGTTAGCTTTCATATAAAAATGGAAGACCTATATGACAACATTTGTAAAAATCTTGTACATAAAACTTAAAATCAGGTGTTATAAGTCGGCATAGATCTGATAGTGTCAATATTGTCTCTCCTATGGCCACAATTTGATAAACGACACTCTCATTAGAAGTCAAAAAGTATCCGGTAAAGAAAGTTATTTTCGAACCTAGTTAGTCTATCGATGACCG
Organism: Schistosoma haematobium; assembly: GCF_000699445.3. Taxonomy (NCBI): domain Eukaryota; kingdom Metazoa; phylum Platyhelminthes; class Trematoda; order Strigeidida; family Schistosomatidae; genus Schistosoma; species Schistosoma haematobium. The sequence goes on from NC_067201.1 coordinate 10,274,922, forward strand.
TAAAACAGTCGCCATGGATACACAAATTGTTATGCACAACTGTATTATGTAGATTTTTTAGTATATTGTTGACTACTTCACGCTGACTATTAATGATAATATAAAGTCATTTGAACATGCTAAGTACTGGGTTACATCTGTGCAATGTCCAGCATTTTCAATTAAATAATCAAGATCACCTTTCGTCATCAATATTAACGGTAATTTACTGAGAAGTAAAAACGAAATAAAGATACAAATATAAAGATTGTTTGTTTCCACTGAAAAGACCATTCGACTTAATAAATATTCATTAATGTTAGACTAAATTATTTATATTTAAAATACCCTAGTTAATAATTAGTTAGTCGGTTTCAGAGTAGACAATTTATCGTTCGTTAAGATTCAGTTGATAAATAATGCTATGCCATATAATGGATTCATGTCTCTTCTTTCCTTAATTTTTTCACCAAAAACGGGATACCTGAAAAGAATATTTATCTAATCAATCCCAATCAAGTATCCATTTACATTTAGTCATATAGCGTTGGTTGTCAAGTATTCATGTAATAGTAAGATGATTATCACGCAAATTAGGACTTCGTTTTATGGTTATCAGTAGCGAAATAAATTCCGACGTTGTTGATAAAATAATGTCAGTTCATTACAAGAAAATACCCAATCTTAGGTGGTTGGAGGTGGTCACTAGAAAACTTTGTTCTGCTTAGGTCTTATACTGGTTGGTACTCGTTATCAAGTTTTATCCAGAACCTTTGAAAAAACAATGGTGCCTACGAAATTCCAGTTCCTGTTATCCAGCATCATAGTCTGGAGCGTTACCACTGAGGTATTTGAGCACATATCGATCTCCTATACGATTAAGATATTTGTAGTTGGTTGATCACTAAGTATTAGTGGGCAGTGTCATGTTCGCTTAGTCCTCAGTTATGATCGAATTTTATCGATGAAATTGTAATGTGGCGACCACTGGTTTAAGTGACCAGACAGGGCGCACACTATATTGAGGTGTGAAATGGTTGGTATTAGTCTGTGCGAATTCTTATTCGACCTTGATTTCATGTTTGTTGACAAACGTCAACAAGGCGCACACCACAACATGGTCCATGTGATATCAAGTCACTTGGACTAGAGATCAAATTGTCATTTGGTCGATAAAATTATAATAGCACTGACAATTGGGCAAGAATCACATTAACCACTGATACTTCTTCATCAATCAGTTACGATAATTAGTGTCTAACTGTCTAAGTAAATTTATATTTGAAATCATTTCTATTTTAATCGACTGATAAAAACAAGTTGGGCACCTACTGTCCCCAAATGATCTCATACATTGTATAAGAGTGAAATCTACCAACAGATTATTCAAATTGTTATAAACTATTCCTTGTTAACCATTTGTTTTGTTAGGAAAATTCAGAATATTTTATTGCAGTCTGTTGTTATTATTAGTATTATCGGTCAAGTCAATAATAGTAATGATCGGACTTATGTGAATACAGCGGAAATACGTTGAGTTGAGTAAAAATTAGAGGGACGGAAAAACATGTGCGTTGGTGATCATTGATCTAATAGTAACGTGATTGCAAATGAGGCATGTACCTCTTAGGTTAGGTTCCATATGAATAAAGTTCGTTGAGCTGTTTCAAGCTACAATTGAACCCAATACTTTTATCATTGTTATGTAGAAAACAAACTCGGTTTTTTCATTGGAAGCTATAAATTAAAAAACACTATGTGATATTTCGACATGAAACGATAATAACCATCAGTCAGAACGACAGGTTTTTCCAATTAAAGTATAAAATACCAAAATTGTGCTTAGTCGCAAGCAAATCAGAAAATATGTCTTTCCCATTAGTATTTGAATACATTAAAATGAAGATGTTTAAATGAAACCCTATTCAATGAATTAAATATTTGAATAAAGTTTATATCATTGATCGATGTTAACTAGATCAGAAAACAATGAAAATACAGTTGTGTACTTGTATGAATCCCTTTAGAAGGGAACACTTACAACCCCAATTTCGATTGAATCTAGAGTCTTCAAGTTTCTTGATAAGCCCTCAACTTTAGATCATCATCCAAAAGTTGGCATTTCTAACTTCAAAGATTTTGTGATATTACGCTACCACTGTCGGCTGCTATGGGTGATATTCGTCTTCAGTTGCATAAGCTCTGACCAAATGACTGGAAGGTCTTGTTGTTCAAGTATTTCATAATAAAACAACTGTAAAATGTTTCCTACTTTTTAATAATTGTCTATACAAAGTCAGTTTCGGATGTGACACTTCAATGTCAACAATCTCCACAATACCTCTATAAAAACATCTATAACAGTTTTTGATATAAACAGGAACTTACCTCTAATTTGTAAGCTACAGTACCATTTAATCCATAATCGAAATCTTTTGCCAAGGGTAAAATAGCAATTTCACGCTTTTTACCACCACCACTACTACTACTACTACTACCACTATTGTGAATTAAGGGACTTTCTGTAGTCAAATATGGCATCCAATATGGTGGCACTGATGATTGTGGTACTGATAATGATGATAACATAGATGATACATAATATTGATCAATTGTTGATACATCTTCACTTATTTCAAGTTTTAATCCACTTGTATATTGATCAAAACGTGGTATATTATCGTTAATATCTTGAATATTTACAGGAATATTGATTAAAATTGGCTTAAATGTACGATTTTGACTGATTAATGCAAATTCTAAAATAATTGTACAGTCGATTTGTGATGGATTATCAGTAAGATCTAAACAAATATAAAGAAAAAAACAAACAAACGAATATTTAACCAGGATTCATTAATTTAAATAATAATTTGTAAAAATAATATATTTGTAATATCCCAATGAGTAGAAAATTGGATTTTCTGACGTTTCGTGACTTAGTGTAAGTCACTTCTTCAGAGAATAAATAACAATGGTGTTAATGTCTAAATTCAACCAATCCACGAAGTTGCGACACCGTACATCATTGTCTTCAGTGAGTTGATATCTCACAAACGACCTGGTTGAACTCCACTGATAACGGCTTCTCACTAGAACTCATAGAAATGCCTCTTGAAGTCAGTCACTAGTGAGCAGATGATTATTATAAGAAGGGGTTTTTGTGGAGATTTTTAGAAATTTCAATAGTTGAAATCATGAGTCAATTGAAGCTAGACCACCATTGGATGCCGGCTCAGTGGTCTAGTTGGTTAAGCGCTCACGAGCGAGACTGTTAGGTCCTGGGTTCGAATCTCGCGGGGTGAGGGATCGTGGATAGGCACTACTGAGGAGTCACATACTAGGACGAAACGGCCTTCCAGTGCCTCCAGGTTTTCCATGGTGATCTAGCTTCAATTGATTCATGATTTCAATCTGTGAAATTTCTAAAATCTCCACAAACCCCTTCTGATTTTTATTTAAATTAATTTAGATAAACTAAGATTTATTAGAAGTAGCCTGTAATTTCCAATCGTAATTCTGAAGTTTATTTTCTCATATTCGAAACGATAAACACTTAGTGCTGAATTTCAGTAAAACTTGATAATTACAAAAACAAATATCTTTTACGATTCATTTGTTATCGTTGAACAAATGTCAAGTCTTGGTACTGGATGGTTGGAGTATATCAGTGGGAAATTCTGATCTATCTAAAATTCATGTTATATGACACTTTTCAGTAAAGCGTATCTACAATCCTACTGAAAGCATCAGCTCCCTGTTAGATTCGAATTCACTTCGTTCAGTTTTACAGGCAGAATTTCTACGAATAAAGAAGATCTGGAACTCAGATCAGTTGTCAGATAACACCGAAACCAGCATTTATAATTTATGGAAGAGCCGATCAGAAGCGAGTAAGCAATTTCAAGGTAATGGCGCCTATTTCAATACCCAGTGCTCACGTACGATCGGTTTACAACGAATTTAAGGATCACATTATAGTTGAACAGCTAAAACAGATGTGATTACTGAGAATTTCCTTTATTTGTGACTGAGGTGTTCAAGTGACTTCTATACAGTGTGCGGACTATCGTGACGATATTGTATTTCGATGTAATATATGTTGGGGGAAATGTTTGCTAGAACGTGGACTTTTTAACACTCGATCCCGATTGATACTAAGATAGGCTACGATAATTGTTGTAAACTGGATAATAAAAGCACCAGTAACACTGTCTGTAAACTTTGCAGATGTTCCTGAAGCTTTGGCAGTTCAGTGGTATGAGTACTGTTGAGATATATGTGCAATGAAAATAACAAGCATCAATCAGTCATTTGGAGGAATCTGGAGAATCATAGAAATCGACGGAACAGTTGCTAGAAAACGCGAATTCAGAAGAGGAAAAAGAGTTAAGAAATGACTGAGTAAGTAACACTTCCTTAAGTATACTCAGCAGGTCTTTGGGACATTTCAAGGGCGTGAGAAACCGATAGACTACAAAGATAATGCCAATTATATGAGAGTATGTGCAGCCGGATACCACAATGTACACAGATGACTGTAGAACATATCGATGGCTATCTAGGCTTGGTTGTGTGTACGCTATCGTCGCGCACAAGCAACATTTTGTTGACCCCATCATAGGAATAAACACAAATAGCATAGAAGCAATGTGGTCGGGGCTAAAATAATTTTTGTGACCTTATCATAGATCCAGAAGTCAACTATTATGGAGTGACATGGGTGAGTCCTGTACCGTACGCATTACGATTTCAGAATTGCAGAGCCTCTTTCTAACCTTGAAAAGTTTTTAAACCATGTTAAAAAAGTGTATCCACTCTGATTTTTCAGTTTTGTGTAATGTTTACTTATTCTATACCGATTGCTTTTTTGATTGGCTGAAACTTCTTAAAATCACCTAAGATTCATTCAAAGATTGTCCATAAATTACAGTCTTGACGGATTTTCAATACAAATGTCAAAACAGATTTATCGTACAGATTTGACATTTAGAGAATTACAGCAATCATCATCAAAGGAGTAGAGGTATTTATAAACAGTCGTCAACTCAAGGTACTCGTGATCCGTTGACCGGATACCAACAGCAACAACCTACCACGGCAGAGAACAAACCACCTTCCAATTGAAGAGGAAGTTAGAAGAAGATGATGGGGGTGAATAGGACATACATTGCGGAAATCATCAAACTTCATCACGAGATAAGCAGTAACTTAGAATATTTAAGGCAACAGGAAGAGTGGAAGACCAAAGAACACATTGCTCAGGTAATTGGAGGGAGAAATCAAAGGAATGGATAATACTTAGCAACAACTGGGAAGGATCGCACAGGACAGAGTTGGTTGGAGAATCATGGTCAGCGGCTTATGTTCCTCCACGAGGAGTAACAGGCCTTGAAGTACCACTCTGACTTTACCCATCCTCTGATTGGCCACTCTCACTTGTAAAAGTCACCATATGATTTATTTATTTTATTTATTTGAATTCTTCTACATATATTGGACCTCTTCCGAAAGTTCAGTTTTCTCTCTCGCTTATTCCTAGGGTGATTATTAATGTCGATGTACTTTTGTGTATTATTTGTCCAATATATCGAATTCGTGTTGATCCCGTCTCATAATAGTGAAATGTACTAATAAATCTTAAGTTGAAATAATCAAATATTATTGAAATGCTAATTTTTTTCTACTATTGATGGAGCGACATCTACAGGAAGATGTGTGGCTGCTGCTTCGATGTCCAGTAGGTTCATCGGGGCTGATCTATTCAGTAGTTCTTCAAAGTGTTCTACCCATCTGTTCCTCTATTCCCGAATCATAGTGATTAGATTTCTTTCTTTGTTCTTCACCGGTCTCTCTGGTTTACAATATTTTGCTACTGGTCTCTTCATTGTGCTATATAGTCTTCTCATATTTCGTTCTCTTGCAACTTTTCCACTGTGATTGCTAGGTCCTCTACATAATTCTGTTTGTCGGCTCTAATGCTCTTCTTCACTCGCTTGTTATTTGCTATGTATTCAGCTTCTGTCTTGAATTTCCTTGTTCTTGTTCGACTACTGTTAATTGCTTTCTTCTTCTTCTTCCTTTCTTGAATCATGTCCAGGGTTTCGATAGAGACCCACTCTGTATGATGATGCTTTTTGTAGTTCAAACCCTCCTGACATGTTGAACTTAGTGTTTCCTTGATCCCTTTCCAATTGTCCATCATGGTGGTTTCTTTTTCTTTCAGTAGATGTTGTAAGGCTTAGAACCTGTTGTTTGGAGTTATCTTGGATTCGTTGAGTTTGTTAGTATATTGAAGGAAGTCTGTATTGAACCTGGTTCTCACGTCTTCTATTGACCTTCTGAATTTTTTATTGATACAAATATGATCTGTCTGGTTCTGTGTAGTGTGATCCTGTGAGACCAATTTAGCTCTGTGTATGGGATTGTGTGGTAATAGTGTGCCGCATATAACTATTTTGTTGAATGCACATAAATTTGCTAATCTCTTACCATTGTCGTTCCTTTTTCCCAGTCGGTCTAATATCGTCTCATGATATCTTCATATCCGGTGCTGTCTATCCGACTTTTGCGTTTAGGTCTTCATCGAACAGCATCAGAGCAACTCCCTGTTTATGGCCAGAGTATAGCAGCACCTCTCCTGTATATAATCATTTCTGTCCAGCTTCTTTCCAATGGGTTTCGCTGACTCCGAATACTGCCAAGTTGTATCTCCTCATTCCCATATCTGTCCGATTGATCTTCCCAGTCTCCCACATTGTCTTAACGTTCCAGTTTAATCTTTGCTTTGGTTGCTAGAAAGGAAGTCGGCCTTGTGACTTCCGAAGAATATCAGCTTTCACCACGAGGTGTCACAATTCTTCTGAAAGAAGATCCTTCAACTCACAGGGTAAAGTTCAGATGGTTTTTAGTAATTTTTCTGTTTAGTATTGATTTTAAATTAAACAAATCTATATCAAACAAAGTTTAATTAATTTTTTGTAATACTTTTGTATAAAAATATTTTATAGTCATTTAAATTCCTTAAGGAATCCTATAGATAATAAATAGTAACTAATCAAATTTCACTCGATTTTATTTTCTCATTATGCAACATTAATTACCGTACATTCTGAATAGAACCATTATAGTCTTATATATATTGATGCATAGTTTTATGGAAAATCTTTATGATAATATTGTTGTCTTGTTAAGTACATATTGATCGTTTCTAATGGAAATTAATATTAAAACACAATCAGAGACACTTGTAAATATATTCGTTTGACACTTTAAAGTACTTCATCAAATAACCTGAAAATTAGTGTTTATCAGTAAACTCAGTTTAATAAATCAATAGTCTCCACAAACCCTCATACTAGAAATCAAACATATGGTCGGTAGTGATTCGTTTTGAGCGGTAACCATGGAAATTTTAGTGCAAAGATATGATTAATGTAGTTCAACCATGTCAGATATGAGACAGTTATTACCTTATAAGATAGGAAGGTGATGATAAAATTCGACAAATTGATTACAAATCGAAATGTAAACCAATGGATTTTATTTCAGTAATCTGAAAGATAAATGATCTCCATGAGGTATGAAGGTCTTGAGTTTGATCACAATGGTGTCGTTGATGAGTGTGATTAGGCAATTCCATGCTAGGACAAATCAGGTATCCACCGCTTTATGATTTTCATTGTTAGTTCAACTAAGGCCATTCGGCGATATGAACTATAAGGACAATCAAATATCGTTGCAAATTTATGTTAGCAACCAACGCATTTGTTGGACAATAAATGACGAATATTTCAAATTAATAACTAAACGAGTATAATTAGTATGTGGAATGATAAGTGCTCAGATCTAGTATGTATGTATAAGCATAAATAAATTTTATATTAGATGTGCTTGAAGCCAACCGCCATCAAGCTAGATTTCATGTTAGTTGACATATATCAAGAAGGGGTATCTAAATCTTTAGGGAATTGATGTATTCTGTAAGATTTCAATCTGAACCATACTATTTATAAGTAAACATTAAACTCGAATGGTTACTCATTTCAAAATATTGTACTCTAACTGATTGTCAAAAACGCGAAAGATCATTTAGAAGTTGAAAGATGTATTAGGTTCAGCAAGAGAAAATACATTCAAATTAAAAAGGATGAATAGTTTAAACTTTTTATTCACTTTATCCTTATCCAATACTAATTTTTGTTTTAATTAATTTCAGCTCAAGTAAAGTAAATCGATTTCGGTACATCTTATAAGAGTTCAGCTGCAATGGTGACGGGTCAGAACTAATCGATACCGTTAGTCAAACTAATTGAATTGGTCAATGAATAACTAATTTAATCAGTATTTGTATAACAGTTCGATCAGCATTATAGAACTAAACAAACATAACATTGGTTACTACTCAAAAACCTATTAATTTGTAACTTTTAGCGATGTACATATTTGTTGATCCATATTCCTGCAATGTTCTCTTGTTATAATAGGATTTTGTTTAAATTAATGCATAAGTGTCACAGTATTTGAATTCATAAACAATTTTATTTGTCAGGTTGAAATCATGAGTCAGTTGAAGCTAGACCACCATTGAAAACCTGGAAGCACTGGATGACCGTTTCGTCCTAGTATGGGACTCCTCAGCAGTGCGCATCCACGAACCCGGCCCCCGCGGGATTCGAACCCAGGACCTATTGGCTTCGCTGGCTTCAATGGTGGTCTAGGTTCAACTGACTCATGATTTCAACCTGTGAAATTTCCTAAAATTTCCACAAAACTCATTCTGATAATTTTATTTGTAATGACTATTTTTTAAAGTTGTTTATTGGCTAGCAGTGGAACGCGGAATACGTATCTCATCCTATTTGATATTCTTGAACTGGATATACCTAATGCTGATGTACAAAATGAAATTCAATCCCAGTATCATTTGTTGATGAATTTCAAATAAAGGGATATGCTCATCCTAGATTTCACTGATAGCCACAATCCAAATTTAGTGAAAAAAAACATGTGACTAAATCCAGGCGATATTTTCAGAATGAACATTTCCCCTTAGAGACTAAACAGTTGTAATGAATAACATCAACAACGCGAAAAGATGAATCCTAAAAACAACTTTGTTTACACTAAAAAAAAGTAAAGTCTTATCCCCCTAGAACTTTCGAACATGCATTGTAAAAACTTTTTTGATAAAGTATCGAATTCAAGAAACTTATCAACTTGAATATCTTAATACAGGAAAGTGTATTTATTTATTGGTAAATAAGAAAATTTGGGGATGAACTCAAAACAACCTAAAAGAATATTCCACCATTTCTTAGTCAATTAGGAAGTAGCTTTGGAAAATGAATAGTTTACAATGAAGAAGAAGAAGAAGAAGAAAATAATAATATTACCAAATGTAAATAGACTCTATTTATTTATTGAATGGATTAAAGTTTTACTAATAAGCCATACCCTGGGAATTCAATATATATACACACACACACGTGAATATCACATACATTTATCGATTATCAGTAATTAAAAATTGATCATTTATCACAAGTAAACTGAACAAAAATGAATTTCATTTATTTCTTCAATAAAGCATAAATCTAGTAGGAAAACACAATGATGTTTTTTCAGTCGTATGATTGATCATAGGTGCTTTTACTAGTAAGCAAATAGTATACTATGACGCAACACGTGTTCTTGATTATCAATAATTACCAATTTTTTCCCAAGTAGCATTACATTATCATAGAAGATACTACCCAACTTTGTAGAATTAACATACGTATATTATTACAATTTTTTGGGATGATTATTTTCACTCCAATTAAAGTTACCCTGAAATGGTTCAAATTTAGTTGTCTATCAAATATGATGATGACTGAGTAGACTTGAATTATGTGTAAATTTGGTATACAAGTTATTCATTCACAATGGGGTTATTGTTTTACCAATTGAGTTATCAAAGCCAAATAGATAAATTTAATTTTGCACTGGAAATGGAATAATTTGTATTTCATTGTATGCAACCCCCTAAAACTTATCACCAGTCACTATCAGTCTAAATGATTCGATATTGTGTGAGGCATATTTTCGTGTAATCTAATTGAAGTTAATCAACTTTCTAATATCCATTATCTTACATTCCTAATGTAAGTTCAGTATGTTGGTCAGATGTTCTTACGTTCTTTTTTAAGAAGTCTCCTCTACTGTAATCTCATGGAATCGATTCCAGTTCATACACTTTAATCATCTCTTTAGTAATTTCATCAATTAGTTGTAACGAATATATTAAAACAAATAACCTCAGTAATAATTTAATTGAATTTGCTTAAGAACTAAGGAAAAATAAACCGTTTTTCTACTATTTTTCAATTATCATTTGAAATCTCAATAATTATAGATTTTAATGGTGGAGGAGATTTGTAGCTCAGGTGGATGATTTTGATGGAGTTTTGTTCTCTGAACTGGATGTTTTGGTCGTGGAGCTTTCATCGTTCTTCTGAACGACATCATCAGCACAAACTTCAGATAGAGGTCTACATGAATATCAAAATATAGATTTTAATAATTGAATCTAAGCTAAACCATCATTGAAAACTTGGGAGCACTAGACGGCCATTTCGTCCATACCCCCACATCCTGATAATTAAGTATTTTCAGAAGTGGTTTTGTGGAGACTTTACAAGTTTCATTGGTTGAAATCATGAGTCAATTGAAGCTAGAACACCATGGAAAACCTGGAAACAATGGATGGCCGTTTCGTCCTAGTATGGGACTCCTCAGTAGTGCGCATCCACGATCCCACCCCCCCAGGAGATTCGAACCCAGGACCTATCAGTCTCGCGCGCGAACGCTTAAACATTAGACCACTGAGTTGGCCGGCATCCAATGGTGGTAATGTCTAACTTCAACCAATCCATGAAGTTGCACCACCGTACACCATTGTCTTCAGTGAGTTGATATCTCACAACAGACCTGGGGTGCGGGATCATGGATGCGCACTACTGAGAAGTCCCATACTAGGACGAAACGGCCGTCCAGTGCTCCCAAGTTTTCCATGGTGTTCTAGCTTCAATTGACTCATGATTTCAACCAGTGAAATTAAATATTTAACTAACTATTTTATGAATACTACGAAAAAAAGTGAAAAGATGACTGATTTCCTTTTTTGGCAGATATTATTATTATCAACATTGTCAATTTCTTAAATGTATATCCTTACGTCAGTCATCGTTTTTCTTTTTCAAAAAAAAAGAAGAAAATTCCAAGATAAGATGATAACATTAATAATTAAACAATAAACTAATTAATTAGTTGATGCATATGAAAAGTAATGAATAGTTGATTAAAACAAATACCTCTAAAAATAATTGAACAATGAATCTGTTCATTGTTCACGTATATACAATCTTATATATTTGAATTTGATTATAAAGGTTAAACTAGACATACTTCCGGTTACAAGAAAAAAGAACATGCGTTTTATTATACACTAATTCATCTTAGTTTTATGCATAGATTATTCCAAACAAAAAAGGAAACAATAACCATTGGGAATATTACTATATTACTATAATTTTGTTGAAGTGAAAGTAAATAAGTAGTATATATATATGTGATATTGACGAAAATGTTGTATTCATTGTTTAATTTTTAATTTTCTATCCCTTGAAAGATAATCTTACAAGTGATTTATTAAAAAAAACAACTCAAACATGTAAAAATTATTCAGTGAATTGCTACCTAGCATTTGTACAAGATGTCCATGACTCAGTTTACAAAAGTGAATCCATACATGAGTAAGGAATAAGGTAGTGAATAACCAGTGTATGCATAGGAATAATAAAATGGCGTTTATCAGGATTCATCAGCAGACAATTGAGATAACTGTGTAGAGATACAAATAATAACATTTTGTCAAAGCCTTGTTTTATACTGTAGCGGTAAATAAATTCCCCCCAAAAAAACGATTCTGTAAATCTCCGACACTTGATCATCACCTGACTAGTTTTAATGGACATATTTAGCTGAAGGTTCTCGGTCACTCATCCGCACCAGATCACAAATAGGTACAGCATGCTAAGCATTTCCTACAATCATTAACCTGCTTAAATCAAACGCTTGACAAGATATCAAATATAACTTCGAACCTCTTCACTTTTGTCTTCAGATTTGACTGATTTGGCATACACCAAATTATAAAGGCAAACACATTGTCAAACTTCGAATACTTATGGTATCTTTATTATATTCTGATCAAATTCTGAAGTAATTATTTTTAAAAAGACTCATAAACTAGTAATGAATTGGATCCTCAAATATTATTTATATACACAAATTAGTCTTTTTTTTTGTATAAGCTATTACTCTACATATAAATTGAATAAATCGGTTTATAACAATTAATTGTAAGTTTCGTTTTGGATTGAAAAGTCTATACTTTAAAACAATTTCTTATTATGCATCATTGAACATGAATACACACCTATTTTACTTATTTCTACTGATAATTTAAAAAGGAACTTCACCAGTATTCATTATTATCATCATCATTATCATCATCGTCTATAATGTTTACTCATGCAGAGAGATGTACATATTTATTCATACCCTGACATCAACACACTCATACACACATACACTTATAAATAATGAATTATTTGTAAATGTTAACTTTTGTTGAAATACTTTTTGTCGTTGTTGTTAAAGTTGACCCAAAAAGATTAGAATAATAAAGGTTCAACTTTATTGATGGTTAATGAACTGAATAAGAAAATTAATTGACCTTATAGATGAATGAAGTGAATATATATATAATGCTACTTTGAGATTAACGGTACATTACAGTAGACTAAAGAGCCGAAATGGAGAGAGAACAGAAAAGAAATAACGAAAGATTTCAAGAGACCTGCTGAGGAGTACCATACTAGGACGAAACGGCCGTACAGTGCTTCCAGGTTTTCCATGGTGTTCTAGCTTCAATTGACTCAGGATTTCAACTATTGAAGTTTCTAAAAATCTCCACAAAAACCCCTTCTTATAATAATCATCTGCTCACTAGTGACTGACTTCAAGAGATACTCCTGGAGTTCTAGTGAGAAGCCGTTACCAGTGGAGTTCAACCAGGTCGTTTGTGAGATATCAACTCACTGAAGACAATGATGTACGGTGTCGCAACTTCGTGGATTGGTTGAAGTTAGACATTACCATCATTGGATGCCGGCGCTCGCGCGCGATACTGATAGGTCCTGGGTTCGAATCTCCTGGGGGTTGGGATCGTGGGTGCGCACTGCTGAGGAGTCCCATACTAGGACGAAACGGCCGTCCATTGTTTCCAGGTTTTCCATGGTGATCTAGCTTCAATTGACTAATGATTTCAATTACTGAAACCTTTCAATATTAACAAGCTGCCAAAATATTAGTAGGACTTTGGACACTGTGGTAAAAGTGTGAATTTAATCCAAGGTGAGAGTATCCTTAATCACTTCAGTGTTCAATTAGTGTATTGCAATTCACAAGTACAGTCAGTTTTTGTTTATTAAATGAGTGACTACTGCAAAATGAAATGTATGTTTGGGTAAAGACTTTATTTTAAGCCCCTTAATATGTCCTTAGCCGTCTACAAGTGAAAGTATCATTGTAACGCAGCCCAAAAAGTCGGATGAGAAATTTAGATATAGCGAAACTTAGGGCTTAAAATGAAATTTCTCATGAAAATAACTCACTCATCGATTAAATGTACCAAGAAATAACTGAAATTATCAGTATATGCTTGTGGAGATTGTTGAGTTTCAATTGAGGTCATTAACAGATCAGTGTTAAACCACCATTGAAAAGCTGGAAGCACAGGACGAACATTTCGTTTCGTGCGCACTGTGCATCTACGACCATGCAATTGGTAATCGAACCCGGGACCCCCAGTTTTGCTCACTAACGACTAACCTTTAAACCCCTGAGCCGTCATCCAACAGTGTTAATGTCTAATTTTAACCGATCCATGATATTGCGCGACTGTCCTCGATTGTCTTCAATGAGTAATTACATCATACCAGACACGGTTGATAACTGAACATTTAAAATGTTGAGGATAGCGTCAGACATTACAATTCATTGGTAACAGTTATGTCAAGTTAATCATATCAATTGAAGTTCGTTATAAAATTGAAAACGTCGGTACTTTCTGTATTCTATTTTTGTTTAATAATACTTAAATCACAACAGATTTTTGAATTATCTCATTTTGACTGTTTGTTTGTGTTTTTTAGTACCGATTAAGTGAAAATAAAATTTACTGATTTCTTGCTGGTTTTTTTATTTTTCGATTGAAACTGATTATTAAAACGATTAGTGAATAGTTTGACTGATACTGACAGGTGTCTCATCTTATTTTTCTGTGTTCTGGTACGTCTCTTGTTGACTGTAATCACAAACTAATCGGGTGAAATTGAATAAAACACAGTCTATTTAAACTATGATAAAATCTGTTGTAGCGTAAACTTTTCAGATTCGAAATTTCAATCCCATTCTAGCGGTATTCAATGATTCGGTTTTTGTTTATTGAAGTAACAATTTACGCAGCCACATAAAGACAACTTCATATCTCATTGAAATCATGAATCGATATGTTATATTACCGTTGAAAATCTGGAAGCACCGGACAGCCGCTTCGTCCTAGTATGCGACTACTCAACAGTGTGCAGTAATGACCTCGTAACCAAATATCTGAAATTAGGACCCTCGGTCTCGTGCACGAACACAAACTCTGGACTACTGAGCCGCCATTCAATAATGTTGAAGTCTAACCTTAATCAATCCACGAGCTAGCCAGTATCGAGTGCGGGACAGTTACATAGAAGACAATCAAATTGGTCTGGCTGTGCTGTGGATTGATTAAGGTTAGACATTAGTACCATTAGATTCCGGCTCAGTGATGAAGAGGTTAAGCATCGTTGTGCAAGACCACAGGCCCTGAGTTCAACTCCCGGTTGCGTGGTCGTAGATGCGCACCGCTGAGTAGTCACATACTAAGACAAAACGGCCGTTCAGTGCTTTTAGGTTTTCAATATTGATCGATTCATGAGTTGAATGAAATTCAACAATCTCCACAACCCCATACTGAAGACTTCATATATGTTCTAAATATTTTAAAACTTCACAAATAATCAAGTTTTTAAGTTCTTCAGTCAACTTGGTATGAATACTTTATGGGGGCATTTCTATCTATTCAGTCAAAGCAATTATGCGCCACACTTTTCGAACAATTTCATCAGTAGTTAATTATTTTCAAAATGAAAAATAATGACAGCTTTATATATTAAAGGTGTTTATGCTTTACATAAAAGTGTAGGTGTATGCAAGGACAGATTAGACAGCAAGTGACTGAATTATTTATTTAAAATCAAACTTTCAACAAAAGTACAGAGATGAGTTTAAAACAACCGAGAGGAATTTTCAGTCATCTCTCAGTCAATTAAGAAGTAGCTTTCAATAATGAATAGTTTAGGAAGAAGAAAATAATAATATTACGAAATGTAAACATATTTTATCTATTTATTAAATCGATTAAAGTTCTCAACAGGTTGTTTTTGGCCGTAGATTTTCTGTTTTCTCAAACCATTTTATGAATCCGAATAGATTTTTAATAGTTCCAAAATATTGTCATTTTCGGTTAGATATTCAAAGTTAAGATTAAAAGGGTTTAGAGTTATGGTTTTCATCATGAAATAACATCAACTATAATGTAAGTGTGCTTTGTAGAGCCATATATAAAAGTCAACTTCACTAAGAAACTCAAGAGATGTTTTGTTTTTGGTTCTTCCACAAAATATGGTGCCACTGTGGTGTATGCTACTTGTGTTGATAGATACATGTAGTATGTAGCACCAGTCGGAAGTGGAATACCTGGCAACAGAAGATTGAGAAGATCTAATTGAAGAGAACAGGAATGAAGACAGATGGTGATTGTAATAACAAAAGAATTTAAAAAATTACAGAGCATCTAAAGGACAACTGATGGAAGATATACAAATTATGAATTCAATGTATGGTTTCCATATTTTATGAAAACACTGTAATTTTGAGATTTGCATTAATCAATTAATTGATTATCCCTACTTGAGTTCTCGTTTACTACACAACCAGATTAAGATTTATTTCGGAATTACGCTCTTAGAGTTATGATTTAAGGCTAGTGTCGATTCACCTTTTTTATATATAATCTACAGAGACAGAACTGAGCATCCGATACGTTTAACACTAACATTTTTAACGTTTGATGACAAAAAATAAGTTTTGCTTTATCATTTTATACGTTCTGAGCAATGAACAAAGGTATTTCTACTCTTCCTTACATATAATATACCAATTTTGCTTAAAAACGTGTAAAGGTCGTTTTCCTCATTCTGGTTGAGTTATCCTCGAAGCGTACTTTTTAATGAGTTTTTTAGTGGTAGGAGGTTGAAAATTTAAAAGATATCATATTAATTAGTAATTACATTTCTACTATAACGACAACTATTTTTAACTGATTGATGAGGTGGTAATCAGCGTCACATATGTTTCATCATTCAGCAGTCGTAGGACCCAATCAATTCACTAAGACTAGTGATTATAATGCAACTTGATCGATAGAATTCAATGTTCTCTAACTATCAGAAAAACATAACATTGGTCATTACTAAGTGAATCATCAACAGCGAATTTCCCAACTATACATGGAGTCACTTATGAACAACATAACTAAGTGGTGATGTCTCAGACAGAATGACCCACATTTGAATCCTACAGGTAGTGTCAGGTCCCCCCAATTCGTTGGATAACTCTTGTTGAGAAATGTTAACCAATGTGAAACCTAGGTTATTAATTTCAAGCAAACTACTTCCAAACATCTGATATAAGTAACAAGTATAAAAAGAAAGGAACTAGTCATGTAAGATTCAGTAAGATATCCATAATTTAGTGATAATATTAATTTTTTTATGGTTCAGTGTCCATTTAACTCAGTCTGCTTCGGTATACATAATCAGATAATAATACATAGAAAGTGTATACCTAAACCATATACATAAACATATAATTCACTCTTAAGTTTTATTGATAATGAATAAATACTAATAGTGGTAATAGTTATTATTAGTATAATCATTAGTAGTAGTAGTAGTATTGTGAGTAATAGTAACGGTTCTAGTAGTGATAGTAGTATTAGTGTGAGTAGTAGTAGTAGTATTGTTTAATTTATGTTCCTTCCTTTGCTATATCGGAAAGAAATATGAATCACTAATCAAATAACTTAATAAAATCTCTCAACGTAATATATTTTATAAACAATACACTGCACCGTAATAATACATGGATACAATGGGATGAAAAGGTAAAATTACATTATTTTACTCATTGTGTCTTTTTATTCAGCATTACTTCCGTTTGTTTAATTCAATATAATAATAATAATAACCCAGTGTAGTGTTTGTTTTGTTTTTCCAGATTATAATATTGTTCGTATTGAATTCATATGAATTATTTTTAGCCTAACATGCAATATGTGACTTAAGGCTATATCGAGCCAATCCGTACAGGATGCTTATATATGCCAACATGAGACAGATCAATTGTAGTCCTAAATAACAATGGGGAGATACAAGTAGAACAATATCAAGTGAATGCAATATGTGATTTTATAATAATTTTGGATGTTTTTTTTCACTTATATGATTTTACTCAAATTAATAAACAAATTGGGTATATAATCAATTTATAAATGAGGGCATTTTAGATTAGGGTCATCGTCATGTTCTACGCTTAATAAATCTTTATTTGTACCATTCCGTCGTGATGTTCATAATTCGTGTTGAAGGAATTGCAGTGATTCTTCGTTTCCTTTTCAAATATAGGTAATATGCGATGCGAATATAACATAAATCAATATGTATTTCTATCATTTTTTTGCATTTACAATAAGTTGTTCAGTCAGCAAATTTTCTTTCTAGCCTATTTAAAAAGGAATATCATTATTAACTTTCCAATGTTTCTTGAAAAAGTTTTAAGAATCACAGAAAAGATTAGAGACGCTTCGTCTAACCATCGTTCAATAGAAATTTTTCAAAGAGTTATACAGAAACAATAGGCTATGTAGCATAATCTGACAAGATAATAACCAGTCTTGTTGGCATGTTTCCGGAACATTTAAACTTATCAAAGTTACAAATAAAACTACAAATATCCTTGCTTTCTGTTTATTAACTTATCTTGGAAGTAAAGCCTACCTTCATACTTCCCGCCTTTTGTTTTCTGATCAACTTAAAAGTACCGTAGATTTCTTGGGGATTAGGAGGCGTTTTGAAAAGTTTTTGTCAAGTATCTAAGTATTAGACGTGTAAAATACAGTATTTCTTTCATCAGATCAAGTTTTTACTATAAAAAAAAGATTTTTTTCCCTCTTATCCTCATATTTTATTAATGTGATCACTATTGTTGAGATTAATTTTCTTCCCTTAACTCTCTCGCTTGTGCACATGATCACATATCCGTATACACAATAAATAAGTATGTTCAAACTAAAATCTCTTATCTACAATGGAACATTAATATGATAATGAGCAATAACAGTAATAGTTTTATCAAACACTTCAATCATTCATTTATTTATCTGTCAGATAGGCTTAAATAGTGCAAAGTGAACTTGACAGGATGAATATATATATATGTTCATAGTGAATGGCGCCGTTGAAGTGAAAACTGTTGACAATTGAATGGAACTTTCATTCATTATCTCTGTATAGAACGAGGTTGCTATTGTCATTTATGATAATTATCATGATAGAATAATATAAGCTTTTCTAACGAACGAAAATTGATACTAAAATTAGAACAGGTATTTCTCTTTATTATAGGACATTATAATGAAGTGTAAATAATGTCCTAATAGCATTCAATTTCACTATAGATTGTAATTAATTTATGTAAATAAATAAATAAATAAATATCAGTCGTTATTACAGTGGGTTTTGGAGACCAGTAGATCTGGTTTCACAGTATAGATTGCATTTGGTTAGATAATCAGTGAAAATTAGGAAGTACAGGACAACCATTTTGCCTTAGTTTATAACACTTCGGTGGTGTGCAACTACAACCCTAACATGTTAAGGTTTCAAAGTAAACCTCTATCAGGCGTGAGATAAATATTACCAATGACAGTCGATAATAATTGTGCAGTACCTCAAATAGACTGAAGCCTGGAATGTAGTTATGTTTATTAAAAATAAACCTCAATGAGGAAATCAGATCTCATTGATAAATCAATATATTCAGTCATGATTTCATTTTATTGCCTAGTGAGCGGATTACAGAATTCATATCCTTTACTTAA
Organism: Schistosoma haematobium; assembly: GCF_000699445.3. NCBI lineage: Eukaryota > Metazoa > Platyhelminthes > Trematoda > Strigeidida > Schistosomatidae > Schistosoma > Schistosoma haematobium. The sequence goes on from NC_067201.1 coordinate 10,294,261, forward strand.
CTATCTTTTAAATAATATTTAATCACGTCTCTTCTTGCATAGACAATGCTTTCACGATCGAAATTACGAACAGGTCTTAGCTAGACCACCATTGAAGACTTGGAAGCACTGGACAGTTGTTTCTTCCTAACATGGGACTCCACAACAGTGAGCATCAACGACCCTTACTCAGGATTCGAATGTAAGACATTTGATCTAACTCATGAACGCATGGAAATACTACAATCTCTACAAATCTCCCATACTAATGTGCACTACCAAACAAGTATTCATCTGTCAATCTGTCTTCTACCATCTAATTATTCAGGAGTTTTATGTCACCAGTCACTTAACCCATAGTCTAAACAATTATCATATACCATGATAATTCTTTATCACAAATGGTAACTGAAATAGGATCTTAAATCTCGTGGAAAAATCGAAAGAATTCATAACATATAGGTTAGACAAAATATAACAGTCAGTATCCAATCTCTTTATTTGTTGATTGTAACGATTACAAATCCAACAGCTGTGCTAATTATTAGTTATCGCTTGATATACCAACATAATTCCCATGTATTCATTCTAAATCAAGCAGTAAATATTCATGGGGATCAAGTGAGTGCTACAATTTTCAAAATTCCACTGATTAATCATTTATCATTTGAAATCAACGTCGAATTGAATGATTCTTTATAGGATATTTATTTATTATAATGAATATGAATAGTATAATTGAGAAATCTGACTTCACTATTGGTAATACATTAGTTCAACTGAAAATTCTAATCTAGATCCAGGAAAAACAATCACCCTCTAAATTTAACTTATTCCGAAAGAGTAATTCAACAAATTTTTTTGTTTTATTTTGTTTTCGTTTTCATTTCTCAGACTTTTTCAACACAGTCATTACACTCAGACATGATAATTGAATAGTGTTCTTAGTTGGTTTATATTGGCGCCATTGAATCATAATTCAATGTTTAAAACAAATGTTATCTATATGGTTATATTAATTAATAGATTATTAACATTTGAATGTTTGTCAATCATTTACATTTTGTATGAACATGATAATTTTTGGAGACAAAAGAAAAGATACAATAAATTAAATAAAGATTGAATACTTAAAACTTCTATTGAACATCGTCTTGAATTCTATTTAAGCTGCTTGTTGTACACTATTGGATTATTTGAATTAGAAATCATGGGAAGTATAGGGCTTGAGTCCCAGTGTGTACTTCAACATTGAAATCCAAATACTTTTAGCTTGCAAGTAGTACATTAGATTTAGTATAAATTATCATAAACTTTTCTAATTTTAGTCCATAAACAAATAACCTAAATTTTGATCATTCTCTTAACGGAATCTAACAAGATATTATTAAATGAACTTTAATTGAAAGGGTTTTGAGGAAACTGACTCAATGTATGGGTTGTATTCATTATAGGTTGATCTCACTTGTGCAACCATAGGAAACTAGGTAAACCAAACAGTAGTTTTGTCCTAGCACATACCTATGACTTAGCCAGGGATCGAATCTGGGATCTTCAGACTTCATAGTAAACACTTATCCATTAGAATTCCTTAGACATAGTTCAGTAGTACAGTTCCAACTTTAACCAATTTATGATATAACGGAACAACCGTACGATCTCATTAGTAACAACTATCTTACTCTAAACATGTTTAAACCCCACCATTTTAATCAAAGGTTTGATTTTAAGCGAAAATTTTAAGAATTTCATACTAGAATAAAACAGCTATCTAGTGTTCACATGTATTCGACGATACTTCAACTAATATTAATCTATGATGAATATAATCTACAATTTAAATAGAATAGTCAAATCATTCAAATTTATCATTGGATAACATTACGGTATATGGTTGATTAAAACTGACTGAGCATTGAGATTTGAGAAAGGTGATGTAAATTACCATGTAAAAACAGATTAACTACGTAAATAGATCGAAAAAATTTAATTTAAAAAAACACATTTTTATCAGTAACCATAATACAAATTGTTAACTGATTGACTGAATGACAAACCGAGCAAAAATATAATCACTTCATGATACACCCCTCAAAAAAAGTATTATATATAGGGGAAATTGAAATCGAGAGTTTGCGTTTAAATTTCGACAAACTACAGAGTGAACTGGTAAAAAAACAAAGTGGATATGACAGGATAGCGATGAAAATCATATGAGTTTCTAGTTAAAATATAATTACATTTATGACAATTGTAATAAGTTTTGTTTTAGACTATGTAACTAATGAATTTTACACTACAGGCTGATTTCAATTGAGATCATGAACCGATTAATGTTAGACCACCATTGGAAACCTGGAAGCACCGGACGACCATTTCGTCTTATTGTGGGGCTCCTCAGCAGTGCGCATCTACGATCCCGTTCGCGGGGTTCGAACCCAGGGCCTTCAGTCTCACGCGCGGACGCTTAACCTACTGGATCACTGAGCCGGCATCCAACAGCATTAATGTTTAACCTCAGTCGATCCATGACCTTGCTCAACCCTTTATCCATTGTCTGAGATGAATAAATGTCTCCACCAGACACAGATTGGACTGCACTGGTCACGGCTTCTCACTAGAACTCTAAGAAATTTATCTTGATGCTAGTTAATAGTGAGCATATAATTATTATCAGAGTTGATGAAGTGTTGCAAAAGATCATGGATTGGTTGAAGTTAGATATTTACACCGTTGGATGATAGCTCAGTGGTCTAGATGTTAAACGTTCACGACCGATGGTCCTGCGCTAAAGCCCCACGTGTGGGAACGTGTACGCGCAATTCTTAGTAGTTCCATACTAGGACGAAACGGCTGTCTAGTGCTTCTAGGTTTTTCATGATAGTCTGGCTTTAATTGATTCATGAATTCAAGTATAAATCACTTAAATCCCCACAAAGCCCCCTTCTAATCATAATTTTATTGTTACATCGTCTCAGCTTCTAAATTTCTTCATCGAAACTAAAATAGAATAAATAACGTTTAAGACGTAAGTTCAACATAAATAATTTACAGGTATATTTGTATTTTATATCACAGACCAACTGAAGTGCTATGATAGAAAGACAAGCCAAAATTTGATTGATTTACTCATTATGAGTTTTGCTCAAAATTACTTCCGTTTTGATTCAATATGATGATCATTCAGTGTTGTATTTGTTTTGTTTTCTCGTATGATATTTTATTTTGTAGAATATACGATATTCTTGTATTCCATTGACATAAACTATGCTCAGTCTGTGATTTGTTATATATGTGATTTCATCCTAATTATTAATCAAAATGGGTGTACAATCAATATATAAATGAGTGCATTTTCTACTAGAGTTGTCTTCTTCGTCGACGTCGTCGTGTTTTGGGGTTAATAAATCTTTACTTATACCAGTCTTTCTGTCCTTACTTTCGCATCGTGGGAATAGCGGAGGTCCCTCCTTTCGAGTATAAGTGATAAGCGTTTTCGACACAACAATCAGCGACGATCAGATATAAAATGTAGCATTAAACGACAACACAATCAGCATTCAACTGACAAGTTATGACATGAAGTTAGAATTATGAATCGTTTTGTCCTAATTTGACTAAGGGTAACAAGCTCTATGTTAGCTCTGAAATTCCTACTCTTAATACCTTCCTGAGTTGTAAATAAGCAGTCTTGAATAATTTCATACCAGAAGAAAATGGTTATTCATTTTCATTTATTTTTTGTATAACCACTGATAACCATATAGCAGTGAAGTGCTATTTAACCTTTGTATAGTACTTCATAACGTTGTGTATTCTCAAACCCATATGAAATGAAACAACATAACTTCTGAATTATCTCAGACATCATAGTACATTTAGATCATTGTATCTGAATCATAGCTTTGTTAGTAATTAGCTTCATGAATGATTCATGTAATTCTTGTGAGAAGCTGTGACCAACAGAATCCAAACATGTTCTGAGTGATACAGATATACATTGATTATATTGTATGACGATTGGACTTTATTATAAATTAGTTGAAACTTATATCACTCAATTCAAACTCAATAACCCAAATATTGTCATGATCGTTTTAAGACTTAATGATCCCGAGATTCGATTACTTATATGGAGTCATACATGAGTAAATATTATTGAGACATATCTAATTAATACAAAATAGTTGTTCAGTAATGCCTGATTTTCAGTACTATTCCATTTGAGATTAGTCTATGACTCGAACTCCTTTTTTTTCAAATTGAATACTGTCGACAAATTCCACCCCTCCATATATTTACAATTTCTGTTTCTGGGGTATATTTTTAATATATTAGAAGAAAAAATACACAAAGATATTTTATGACTGTATAGAATACAGACTTTGTCGTCTTGTTTTTAGATTTTGATTGTAAATTAAATCCTATAATTGACTTATTTATTTATTATTCTAATATTGTAATGAATTGTAATGCATTATACATATAATCAGTCAATCATCTGTTAGTAACCAATTTTCTAACTGTCATTTATCTTATTAACAAAGAAACAATAATAATTAATTGTCTCTTAATACTATTTCATTCTAATTCCCTAATGTTTCACTGAATTTTTTGGCTCATCGAAAAAAAACGTAACTGAAGGTGATGAGTTACTAACAGTAAAACCTAATGAATTTATATTTATTGTTCAGGGGTGAATAATACAAACCAATTGGATCACTTAACGGTGATCCTATTTCACCTCTCTAATTATCTTCGTGTAGTCAAAGTATATTACAGAGTTGAGTGAAATTTTCCAACTATATATCTATAGGCAAAGATGGATAGTGGCTAGCAGTGGAATCCAGGACTCGCGTTTCGTCTCATTTGGGACTCGTCAGTTGGATTTACCTGCATCTCAGAGTTGATGTTCACTCTGGGACGAAACGCGCATCCTGGATTCCACTGCTAGCCACTATCCATCTTTACTTATAATGCTAGTAAATTAACGCAATATCGAGGCAATACGCACAGTATGCACATACGCCAATAAGAGACTGATCAATTGCAGTCCTAAACATTCAAGTAAAACAATACCAAGTGAATCATATATCTATAGGCTCTTTCTAGTTCCAAATATTTTACAAAAATCAATAGCACTGTACACCTAATTCAAACCTTTCCGTTTAACTTAGGTAAAGATGATATGACAAAATCAAAAGAGTAATATTTTAGTCAGTATGAAAATCGATCAGTATGATATTGCAAAAGTGTGCTCATATAAAATAAAACGTTATTGATCAACAGATATTAACTACTTTTCAGTTTAGATTAGATAAATCTGAGTGTGAGATGGTGGAGAAGATTTGTAGCTCAGGTGGATGATTTCGGTGGAGTTTTGTTCTCTGAGCTGGATGGTTTGGTCGTGGAGCTTTCATCGTTCTTCTGATTGAAATCATCAGCACAAACTTCTATCTGAAGTTCGTGCTGATGATGTCGTTCAGAAGAATGATGAAAGCTCCACGACCAAACCATCCAGCTCAGAGAATTAATCTGAGTGTTGATTTAACTGTAAACAAACTCTATAAAAAGTAATGCATTCGCTTATCAATCTGACATATTTTGGCTGTTAAATTAATTCATATCACCAGTCTTTGTGTTCTCACTACGGGTTATAAAATTTAGAGTTTCCAGTACCAAGCAAAAATCAGTTAAACGTTTCATAAACACAACAAGTAACAGAAATAATAAATTGTATATTTAGTATGCATTTAGCAGTGGAACTTCAGGATCCTCATTTTACTCTATTTATGATTTGTTAGTTGGATGTACTTGCATCCTGTTGTTACTATCCAAATTGAAAATCAAATCTAGTAAATTTTTCTTCATAAAGTAACATTTTATTTACCAATCTGTAATTTCCTCCTGTTTGTATTCAATTACTATTTTCTTCTATGCATCATATGTAAATTGCATTGATATAGCTTTTAATCACAAGTTTTAAATCATAACTGCTAGATTTCACTGTTAGCCGTATATTAGATATGATAAGACTTGTAAATAAAGATTATTTTAAGAAAATACATTTAGAATACTCACATGCACATAGAGATTCATCATCATGCGGTATCGAATATCAGCAACAAGAAAGTGCAAACAATTACTGATTATTGATTAGAAATACAATACAATTATCATGGGTTAAATATTTAATAGGATTCATAAATTGCATATTGAGTTTTTATCACTTGTTAAGGCCAGGAACTGTGATTTGAAGACTGAAATGTACAACAAAGAATTTTAGAAATGTTTTGTAGAAATCATTTCTGACACTAATGGTATATGATTTTAATAAATTACCATGTAATAGATTAAAGCTCATTGAGGTTACTAACCGACCTAAGCTAGATAACCTTTGAAAACGAGAGGATACAAAGCAGTTACTTTGTCCTTTATTGATTAAAAGTTAGTTTCACTAACCAACAGACCGTTAGTTCATCCGCAGAATATAATTACTATTCATTTTATATTAGTCATTAATTTATTATGTGATATATCGTTTTCAACGAAATTAAAGTATAAGAAGGGGTTTTGTAGAGATTGTAGTAATTTAAACAGATGAGATCATGAAACAATTGAAGCTAGATCACCATGGAAAACCTGGAAGTCTTGAGAATTATTATTAGCTTGCATGAAAATCATGATATTATGAATAGTGATAAAATGATACATGAGAAAAAAAATTCAGTTTCTATTAATCTCTAAATCCCCTATTTTCAAAAAAAAACATCAATATTAGTAGTAGAAGTAGTAGTGTTATTAGTAGTAGTGTGAGTAAGAGTATTAGTAGTGGAAAGAATAAGAAAAGTGAACTTAGAAGGGTAGGGGAGTAATAATTCTCTTTATTAGAAGTTTACTTAATCGATTATATATCATCATTACTAGTAATTGTAATATTATGTGCTCACAAGAGAATCTCGTGTATAAAATTCTCTGACTAATAACAAATATTTAAATTGTTGCCGTCCTATAATTCCTAACACCCCCCATCCTTCTAAACCATTTCTGTTGCTTGCTATATTTTGTATTATTTAATTGTATACAATATGTTTAAAATAAAGTGAAAAATTATAAATTTGGAAGAAACAATTTTAATTTTATCACCATTCAATGTGTTCATTACCGACTATTTGTTATTCTTCTTTTTGTTAAAATATTGTTGAATATAATGATACGTGTACTAATTCATTATTATTATTATTATGTTTATCATAGTGATTGATATAAGGATGTTCATCTATAAGCTTTTTGTTACTGTATCCCTTTTGAAATCAATTGAGGTGGAAATCGTTTTTCTTTGTTGTTGTTTTGTTTTATAGTACTCTACTATATTATCCACATCCACAACCACACTCTTGTTTGTGTGTTTGTGTGCGTATACATGCACTCATGTGTGTATAAGCTCGTAAATATAAATAAGGTTAAGTAACAATTATTTTATGCACAAGTGCATTTTTGTCTTTTTATTTTGCATTACACATAATAATCTAAAAATTTTCTTATAGAATAAAGAAAAATGTCGAGAATGATAACAAAGAAATGATACAGATAACTTTTGTATTGTAACAAATTCTTTTTTCCTGGTATATAGAGAAGAAAACAAGGAGTAAGGGAATAAATGGTATGAAGAATTCTCACAATTGATTGATCACTGGGTGGTGATCAATGTCATGTGTGTCAAGTCCTTATTTAGTGCAGATCGAATGCTATCGACCATGTTGCAATGTGGCCACCAGTCTAGGTGACTCGACACTGCGGGCACTATATATTGAGATTAGATGGTGGTTGGAGGTGGTCGACAGGAAACTCTGGGTAGCTCAGTGATAACGTCTCTGACTGTGAAGCTGGGTGACACGAGATCGAATCAGCCAGGGAGCACCAGTTCCCTCAAGATTACAGGTACACCTTGCTGACGAGTGGCAAGTAACACGAAACCCGGGTCCAGAGTTTCCTGTCGACTACCTCCAACCACCATCTGATATGAAGAATCCTATCATATGGTCTTGTTGGAATTCTTTCAATAATGAATTATCTGGTGATTATTATTTTTTTCTTTTTGAGGATCTTTATCTTATCAATGTTAAAAAATACTAAATAAATTAATGTTACCTAGCCAATAGCTATAATTCATGAATATGTTGTAGACATATTTATTGAGGTTTCACAGATTGAAATCATGAGTCAATTGAAGCCAGACCACCATGGAAAACCTGGAAGCACTGGACGGCCGTTTCGTCCTATTGTGAGACTCCTCACCAGTGAGCATCCACGATCCCGCACCCCGTGAGATTCGAACCCAGGACCTATCAGTCTCGCGCCAGGCGCTTAACCACTAGACCACTGAGTTGGCCGGCATCCAATAGTGTTAATGTCTAACTTCAACCAATCCACGAAGGTTCAAAGGTAGGGATAGAGATTTATGATTTGAATTAAGAGTTTATAGTTGAGATTTAGAAAAATAGGGTTTATATTGTAAAATTTTATTCATAGTAAATAGTAAGAACTCAGTATTTCATGCGTTTAACAGTACGACTTCCATGTTGCAGCAAGAAAGTATGAGTTTTTCAATTATCATTTTTAACATTTTGAGCATTTTACAAAAGTATTTTGTACCGCTTGTCTTACACAAACTAAGATATACAGTATATATTTTAAAATTTGATGCAAAACTTAAGAGTCATTCTCAACTTAGATTGGCTTACTTTTACAATTTATTTAAAATATTTTCACTTCATTTTCATATTGGTTGTTTGGATCTTGATATTGATGTTTAGGTTTGTAATCGATCAGTCTCTTATTGATATATGTGCATCCTGTGCGGATTGCCTTGATATTGCCTTAACTCACAAGAATTATAAGTAAAGATGGATGGCGACCGGCAATGGAACTCAGCCGATGAGTCCTAAAATAGAATGGAACGTGTATCATAGATTCCACTGGTATCCATCATATATCTCTGCTTATATTTTTACTTCGCTTTTCGAAGGTATAAGTATTTATAAACCGGTTTCCAGCTGAAGAAGAAATTAGGGAAAGACGATGGAAATGGATAGGACATACATTACGCGAATCATCAAACTACATCACGAGGCAAGCCCTAACTTGGAATCCTGAAGGGAAGCGGAAAATAGGAAGGCTAAAGAACACATTACGTCTGGAAATAGAAGCAGATATGAAAAGGATGAATAACAACTGGAAGGAGCTGGAAAGGATTGCCCAGGACAGGGTTTGATGGAGAATGCTGGTGAGCGGCCTATGCTCCTTCACGAGGAGTAACAGTCGTAAGTAAGTAAGTAAGTTTTCAATTTTTGTGCAAAAAGAGAAGAGTTACGATCTTAAATCTGATTGCTTTTTCAGTATAATACAGTTTTATCGAAATATCAAATGTATAGTTGATCGTATTCATTTACATTAATTATTAAGATTAGCATTATCTATGCGAATTGCGATCCTATGCCTAACTCAAGTTCAATAAACACAAAACGAATAGTGTAAAGGAAATTATCACACAAAAACTCTTTATACGTCTATGTATTGACTTATCTCTTCTTTATTTTAAAGATTTTAATCATGTTTTATTAGTAACAAACATTACAATTTGATATTATCATTTGAATAGGTTCCCATCAAATGGATTTATTTCTGTGCACATTTATCTTAATTTCACATAATTTGATCATACAATTAAAAGAAACGATAAGGTTTGTGGACTTTTCTTTCTAGTGAGAAAACAGTAGTAGATAAATAATTTTTGTGGATCTGTAAAATTTATTCCTAATACAATGCCACATACTAAACTAGTTTATTTCGATTAAATAAATTATTAGTATAGATGTTGTGGAGATTATTGAGTTTTGATTGAGATCATGAACCGATTGATGTTAGACCACCATTGGAAACCTGGAAGCACTGGACAGCCGTTTCGTCCTAGTATGGGACTCCTCAGCAGTGCTCATCCACGATCCCGCTTGCGGAAAATCACAAATGTACGTCTCATCGTATTTGGTACGAATTATACATATTTAATTTCATTTTAGCATTGTTATTCATACTGGGAGTTGAACTCAGTACCTTTCTCTTCATATAACAGCACATTATCTGCTGAACAACTGAGATCAGATAGCTGTTAGCTTGTTCAATAGGTACGATATCTGTATTGTGACAAGATAAGTCTAACTTTAACTAATAGTGATATAAATTAAATATTTTGGAGATAGAAAATGAACTAGTGAACGGTGGCTAGCAGTGGAATCCAGGACATAAGCTTCATCCTAGTCATTTACAACTATCTATGTTGTTCATTATAGTTTGTTATGCTTGAAGGACCCATAGAATATTAAATATATTCCAACTTTATTAGTTTGATTGAACAATTCAAAGTTCCCTAACAAAAAAAACTCTTATTAAATAATAATTTTCCTAAACATTCCATACTGATGTGAGCAAACACAATTATTGTGTTTTACATAGACTTTATATCACGAACTGGTCTTAATTGGGTTACCATTGAAAATTTGGAAGCACTGGACTTCTGCTCACTTCTTTAAGATAGTTACTCAGAAGTGCTCATTTATTATCACTCAACATAGAATCGAATCCAAGAACTTCAAACCACTGGATAGGGGATATCCAGCTCTACAATCACCTAGTCCTATTTATGATAACTGTTTCACTTCTGAAACATCTGAATTCCCACACACTCATATGTCACTGAACAGTAAAGAAGGTGACATTGCTTGCTTAAATTGTATAGATTAAATTGTGACCTAATCAATAGACTAGATTGGTTAACACCATAGTGTAGTTTGTCGAATGTTGACTAATTGAAAGCAGGAAAATCTGAACCTTGGTTTTACTAATCGATAGCACTCATCTGAGAATGAGTCAATAACCATTTAAAAATTTAATATGCTCTATGAGATTTCAGCATACCTTACTTATGGTTCCAACCAGAAAATTAGTTTCTAAACTACTCAAGTTATGATTTACGATGACTTTTGCAATTGGTACTAACTACGGTAATGAATTATTATAACAAAAAGAAATCTACAACTGACTGACCATTGAGTAATGATCAATGTTATGTTTATCCAATTCCACTTATCAAGTTCCAACATGATCATTGGTGTAAGTAACTTAACATAGCTTGCCTGATAACAACCAACTTTACAATCTGAAAAGCTACAATTTAGCTATTTTCATCTCATAGAAAATCTATGTAATTTTAGTTACTAAATCACTATTCAATTTGAAAACAAGCAACTCAAAGTGATCCAGGACTCTAAACAAGAATATTTTTTAAGATTTAGAGAAAAAAGATGAATTAGTTGTTTTCACTCCCTTCTCCCCTCCCACTCTATTCTTCTCTCTCTCACAATCTCCCCCAGTTCATTGATCATTATTTTCTAAAAACGAAATTATTCACATGTATCCAAAACTTAATTTTATGTCATTAATTTCTTATTTTGGTTTTTAGGTATAAAAAGTAAACAGAAAAAGAATTATCATTACATTTTGAATATATCAACCTCATCTCCTTCAACAGTACCAACTCATCAGTTTACTTATCTTTTTATCCTTACAAAGAGGAGATAACCACAGACATATAGACATAAATACGCAAGTGCACACACGTGAACACCTTCACTAGTGGCAAAGTGAATTCAATCATCCAGGATTTAATAAAATGATCAGCATTAGAAGTATATAGATTGCTACAACATTCAAATTATCACCATCATCAATGATAATTTTGTTCTAGTTAGTAACTGATGTTTACAACTTACTATTGTTATAATTATCACTATATTAATCATTATTAATATTATTATTATTTATGCAGTAGGCGTTGAAAATTCACACAGACACATGTACATGCGCACACTAGCACACAGACATACAAACTCATTAAATAATTGATTTCTTCTATAAATTAGTCAAATGTATTCAGTTTGTTAATTCTTTTTTTCACATTTTTTTTGTTGATTGATTGAATAAATTAATCTCGTTATTATATGGTGGTGGTGGTGGTGATGATGATGATGATGGTAGTGAATGGGTTATCTATTTTGTTTTGTTTGTTTATTTTTCCTTCTAATGAATTCGTTTGTCTCGCTTAGCTTGTTCGCGTTTCATGAATGACACTGAATGAATGATAAGTAGTAGTAGTGGTAGTGGTAGTAGTATTGAATTAATATCGTGTTTATCACTATTACTATTGTTGTAAGTACTAGAATGAGTTATTATTATTATTAACAAGTGGTAGTCAATGCTGCATTACCTCACAGTCCGTTACATATGAATTGTGAAAAGTGTATGTATGCGTGTATGTATATATGTATGTACCTGTACACAAGTGGAGACTATTTCCAACCCTTTCTTCATCCATCCATCCTTCTTTCTTTCTTTCTTTTATCAGGTCCCATTCCTTAGTTTTCATAAAATTACAATACATTTGTAGAAATGAAAAGTCATTGATGTATCATTAATTAATTAGTCCTAATGGAATTCGGTTTGTATTTGAAACACAATAAAATACAGGTAAGATGGATTATACTGTCGTTGTGTCAAATATTACAAAAGATGATAGATTTGTCGGAAAAAATTCATATTTCCACTATCACATCACCATTATTATTATTATTATTATTATTATTATTATTATTATGGACATATTCAAAATATGGAAAATTTTATTCCTAATGAAAATCCAAGTAAATATGAATTAAAAGAACTAAGATATGAATGAAGAATGTTCTTTCCCACAAATTCTCTCCAAGTATTCTGTAGTTATATATCCAAATTACTAATCCGAAAAAATGGTCAGATTTAAGGCAAAATGCATCGTTTAAAGTTATAACATGTGAACTAAGGGTTGTTAAGTTAACTCATATACAATTCTAACTTGAATCAGTTTATACGAGAAGTGAAATTTTTTTTTAGATTCATGATCCGAATAAATATGGGTCAAATAGGGTGAGAGAAATAATACTGGTTGCATGTAATCGGCAGAAAGCTTTCGACACTTGTGAACACGGGGAGCAGAACATCTATAACCTTATTGAGCTTTGTGAATATTAAAAAATAGGTCTTAATTGTCTTTTTAGTCACTGATGTTACTATTGAATTTTTCATAGTTTCAATTGACAATTTATAGAACTGAGATATCTGCATTGATTAACTGGTGAATAGTCAAGAGAGAGTTTAAATGGTTTAATTTATTTATTCTGGTTAGTATTTTTTTAACAAGTTTTTTTCTACGCGATGAGGTTGCTAACCCCATACCCGAACCCCCTCCTTTACTCAGGTTTGGGACCGGTAGTAGCCCTAGGAAAGCTATAGGCGTCGATAATTGGAGGCAGACATCAAAAGGAACAATAGCATCTAGGAACAACCGGAAAGAATTTTCCAGGACAGAGTTAGATGGAGAACATTGTTGAGCGGCCTATGCTCCTCTACGATGGGTAAAAGGCTTAAATAACTGAGTGGGCAAGTCACATTACACATCCATTTGATACTGTGTGATTTAAAGTAATCAGTAAGAAACCATGGACCCAAGTTTGTAGTAATATTTCACACCATGTTATTGGATGACTCAGATTTGAATTCCACAGAGACTGAAAATACTCGTTGATTTGAGTTCCCATTAGCTGGGAATGGTTTTCCATCAACTGCATACAACCACCTACGATAAAAAAAATACATAGAACATATCGAATCACTTAGACTAGTAACTCCATTGTAACTTGATCGATAAAACTCGTTTATGACCAAGGTACTAGACTGATACAATTAATTATTAATCAGTGTAACAAATTATCCTCCTCGGATAATATTCAGTGTAGTTGGTTTTTTCCCTTTAATACCATTACTACATACAACTGTATGACTCGCATCACAGTAACTTCTTTGACTGAAACAGTCAGTGAGGTGGAATTGAATTGTGAAGAGAAAAAAATTTTACGACAAAAATCAATGAACACCATATCCAAGTTAGTAAAAGCTTATTGTTAATTGCTTTAACCCATTAAAAATGCAACAGTCATCACAGAATTTAATTTGATAGTGTAAACCTACAGTTGAATCTATTTTATAAATAAATAATTGTATTATTGATTTAAGGATTTGTAATTTTTTGAGACGATCCTCTCAGGATCTAGATACTCCAAAAAAGATTAATCAATTCCAGTGGGTAATATAAACAATCGAAAGATAAAAATTCATACTAACAAAATTTAAACCCGTTGAATAAGCTAGTGATTAGTTGAACTCAGTGACTCAGTCGATAACGTCTTAGACGTTTGAAGTGAAAGGTATTGGGTTAGAGTCTTAGTGCAACCATCAATACTTAGATGAAGGTACCTCTAATCGACGAGCCCCAAATGGGATGAAATGTGTATCATGGATTCCCATGCTCTTCACTATACAACTTCATTGATAAATGCAACATTATTTATCACAATCTATATTCATCGTGATAAAAGAATACTAGATAACTACATTGTTCGATAATGATATGTAAAGTATATTAAACCTGAAATATAAAACTATATAGTTGTAAAAAGATTTGGAAAATTAAGATGAAATAAACTTAAAAACGTTACACTCGATATCGTGTTATGATCTCCAAGGAATTAATCTGAACTAAAATTTTAATTCAGATCATGAACGACTAAATGTCAGACCACTAGTGAAAACCTGGAAGCACTGGAACGCTGATTCGTCCCGTAGGCGGGATCTTGGATGCACACGACTGAGAAGCTCCATACTAGGACGAGACGGCCGTCAAACAGTGTTTCCATGTTTTCAGTGATGATCTAACATTGATCCATTCATCATCTCAATTAAAACTCATCAATCTCCACAACCCTATACTGATAAATTTAATTTACCAGATAGAAATTAGGTCAGAAAATAGCTATGCACACTTAAACAAAATATCCAGTCATATTGAGACGTTGAAAATGATTTAGTTTATGAGTATTGACCAATTTAGTATTGAAATGTTCTCAAAATGTAAAAAATGTTTAAATCTATTAATAATCTGGACGTGGATTTAGATTGTGCGAATATGGTTTCATTTTAAATTTCATTGAAGGTTATTCACAACGTTTTCATTGTTCAATAAATGTAATATATTAGGCTGATTCGGATACTTTTCCGTTTATTTAATAAAGAAATCTGTGTATAGTTTCTTATCGAACGTTTCATTTCACTTACACGAAACTGTTAGATATAACTATACAAGTGTAGTGCAAAAGGACAAGGTGCATAAAAAAAACGAGAAATATAGTGTTGGTAAAGACTTGAAATGAAGTCACAAATAACATTTACATTTGACCAAATGGTCACAAAAAATAATAGAAAGTACTAAATGGGTATTCTTATATGCTTAAACCTCACCTATACATTCAATGTTTCACTATTCTGGAAATAATCATTCCAACTTTGACTAAAAATTCTTATGTACTACAATTAACTTAGCTTAATACAGTCTTTAGAAAATGAAATGAAATAAATCTATGGTTTTCCTGAATGATTGATTACAAAATTACTCAATATTTCAATTATACATTCACATAGAGCTTTATATGGTTTATTATTCTTAAAAGGGATTTACACATTTCATTTTCTGGTTACTTCTTTTAAAACGTTCCTCAAACCAGTATTCATTACAAGGGATTTTGCATTCGTATACCCGTATAAGTGAGTAATAGTACATTACATATATTCATTTTATTCTGTTCAGTAATTTCATACACCAAAAAGTGTTTATACTATTGTATTTTAAGAGTTTAATTTGTACAGACAAATATTGGATGCATAATGAAACTTTAAGGAATAAGGAATTCATTGGATACTATTTGTTAAAATATCATGTGAAGGTAATCACCCTTTTTCAATGTTCAATAAAACTATGTTATCTAATATTTCCAAGTAATCACAATTGATTGACCATTGGGTGATGATCAATCAATTGTGATTACATCTCAGTCCTACTGGAGGTCAGTCGCCGCCCGGATAGCTCAATGGTAACATCTCTGACTGTCAAGTTGGGTGACACGGAATCGAATTCATCAGGGAGCACCAGTTCTCTCAAGATTACAGGTACACCTTGCTGACGAGTGCCAAGTAACACGAAGCCCGGGTCCAGAGTTTCCTATCGACTACCTCTAACCACCATCTAATTTCCAAGTAACTTTTTTCGTCCATATAGTGTGTCAGTGCTGCATATAAGAATGTAGTTTTAATTGAAGACGCTATCTACATATCTTTTATGAACACGCCACTGTAGAGTATCCCAACTTTTCAGATGAAAAAAGCAAATAAAGTGGGAGTTGAAAGTTAAATTGAAATCATCGGTGAAAATTATGCTCTAATATCCAACACTTACCTAATAAACGAACAAAAAAAATGTTCAAAAATACTTAATACCGCACACATATTAGGCATTAGAAAACGAATGCTCTACAAATTCACGGACACGCATCCTATCTTGGTATTTTTTCTAAACTTATTTTTCGAAGAGACAATCAATACAAAACTATGGTAGTTGGTTGGAAGCAGTTGACAAGTAATTTTGGGCATAAGTTTCATGCCATTTAGCATCTGTCAATAATGGATAACTTCATTCATGAAGAACTTGGTTCTATCCATTTGTTTATAACTTAAATCATCCAATATTTCATCTCCAAACTATAGATGAAATAACTAGTCTACTATGGGATATCACTGCTACTCAAACCTTGGTGCATTCTTTTTCATAACTAATTGAATCATGATCATATATTTACATGATTCATTTAATGTTTAATGTTTTGTTTGTGAGTTTTTAAGCAATTAATGTCTAGTCAGTGTAAAATGTAAATATAACCAAATTTTTTAAAACAAATTCCTTCAGATATTGTTAATTTATAATGAGTAGTTTGCAAATTATACAAAAGTTTCCTGATCGAATCATCTTAGTAAATGTTAGCTATGCTGTGTGTAATAATTGTTTAAGGAAATATTTATGATCAGAAGAGGGATATATGGAGATTGTAATAAATTTAACAGTTGAATTTATGAGTTGATCTATGCTAGAACACCATTGAAATCCATGTCGGGTGTGAATGGATGAAGGGTTGAGCAAGATCATGGATAGATTGAAGTTAGACATTTACACCGTTGGATGGTAGCTCAGTGGTCTAGAGGTTAAATGTTTGCGTGCGAGACCGATGTTCCTGCACTGGAGTCCCACGTGTGGGAACGTGTATACCCAATGCTGAGTAGTCCCATACTAGGACGAAACGACTGTCCAATGCTTCCAGTTTTTCAACGGTGGTCTAGCATAAACTGACTCATGAATTCAATTGTTAAAATATTTATGATTTTAGAGGAATGTCTGTACAAGTATATTTATCTAAAGTTAACTCAATGTTACTGTACAAAGTGATGATTAAGTTTTATTTAAATTATTTTACTGAAATTGCATTCTCTCAGTTGAATAGTTTAATTAAAAAGCTTTTATTGTCATTTTGGACAATATTATCAATGCCTACTTCACATAAATTAAATGTTAACGGTGTTTTTAAAAGAATAGCTAGCTCAGACAATACAATATTATCAAAAGTATCCATGTAGGGAATAAATCTTCATAATCATTTTCGATCATACGATGCGATAATGATAAGTTTACTCTGAACAGAAAATATAAGTATCTAATAATAAAAGCCATCAAAATAAATGAAATAGGTTAGTCAGTACCCCTGATATTCAACAATTATCCGATTTAAACAGATTTATAGTAAAGAAAACTAGTTACATATAAGTAATAATGTCAAACTTTTCTTTACAATATAAATAGCTTAGTATTCCATGTAAACACTTGCAATATAATTAAACATATGCCCACTAGTGACTGACTTCAATAGGCATTTACTGGGGATCTAGTGAGAAGTTCAACCGGGTCAGTTGTGAGATAGTAACTCACTGGTGACAATGGTGGATATGTCGCTCAATTTCATAGATTAGTTGAAATTAGACATTAACACCGTCGAATGCCAGCCAGCTCAGTGGTCTAGTGGTTAAGCGCTCACGCGTGAGAATGATAGGTCCTCGGTTCGAATCTCGCAAGGTGGGATCGTGGATGCCTACTACTAAGGAGTCCCGCAATATGACAAAACGGCCGTCCATTGTTTCCAGGTTTTCTATGATAATCAATTGACTCATGGTCTCAACTATTGAAATATAATTAAAGTTTGTAAACTAAACAATACTTTATGTTAGACAGTTGACAGTCTTCAGAAAATAAAAGAAAACACTTTGTCTCTTAATCAAATCTTTACGTTAAATATCGACTATAATAGAATTCATATTATAGTTTTTAGTTTACATTCAGTCTAGAAAAACAACATATTTTTTGCAGCAAAAATAGACCACTGCATACTTTACGTTATTATTATTATTATTTACTTTCATTCAACTACTTATAATACAAAAATCCTTAATTAAATTTATTTGATCATCTCCAGTCACTTAATCAACTGTGGAATATTCATTGTCTATATATATATATATATATATATATATATATATATATATATATATATATATATATATATATATATATATATAATTTGAAACGTATCCAGTTTTTAAAAATTATTGATTCCCGCCGCTGTCACTGCCGCCGCCCCCTCCCTCTCCACTTTATTTTTAATTAAATCCAATGCAAAAATCAATATTGATCAGAATCAAAATAGGAATCAGTATCAATAACTTTGTGTGATAATCATTGGAAATTGTTTAGAAGAGAATATCATTATAACATTATTATAAAATGAAAGGAGGATAGTTCATTTCGTCTGTTCTTTTTTTCTTTTCCTATATACACATTTAATAATTATATAAGTATATGAGAAGTTTTACAAATATAGTTTTCTTTTTCTTTAAATAGAGACTATTTACTACTGTATAATTAATCAGTCAGTAAGTAGTGAATAATGTCACTTTTATAGGTTCGCATCTTCACAGCTTCTGTTATATAAAGGATATGGGATTGAGCTCTATTTGAAAATGACGAAGGTAGACGATAAGTCACTTGAAATGATTTGGTTTATGACAAGGTAATCCTATATTGTCATATTCGTCTGGCACATTTTAGACCACACTGAAAAGTGTTTACCTATTCGCTGATTAAGTTCCCTGGTAATGCGCTCAATATATCAGAAGTTATAGATGCACACTGAAGAAACGAACTCAAGTAATTTATCATTTTGTTAAAATAGACATCGCCAGTTGAATAGATGTCAGTGTAAGATGAGTTGCGTAAAATATACATTTAACTCCGATTCATAATCTATAATGCGGGATATCACTAGTCACACTCCTGATGAATTGTAGTTTCAGGAGGGAAGATCGCTTAAGAACGATCTGAATCTACAACTTCTTCCCTCTACACATCCACTTCTTTAGAAACCTTTAATATTATTTATCAAGTCTTTTAGTGTTGACTGAATTTTCTTGATTAAGTTGCATTTAGAGCCACAAGCCAATAGAATTCAATTAGCACTAAAGGATTGGAAAATTGTGACACTGATCACTACTCAGTAATCAGTCAATCTTAAATATTTCAGTTCTACATGAGCTCAGTGGCCCACCGAATAACTTAGTAGTGACGTCTCAAACTGTATAACTGGGTGGCTTGGGTCCGAATCCTATAGTAAGAATCAATTCCTGAAAGAATTTAGGGATGCCTTGTTGACGAGTATCAATCAGCACGCAACTTGGGTTAATCAGGATTTCCTACCAATTATCTCTAACCTCCTAAATTATCTAGCAATGTTATGGGAAAGAATATCACTGATATAGGTCAAGTAACAGATTTAACTACGAGGCTTTAAGCAATCGATAGACAAAATAAATATTGAATAAATGGTTATGTAGAAGCAGATGTAATTCTTCGTTTAAACATACTCCTCAAAAGAGTTTATAGCTAACCTGGCACTGCCGTGGTAATTTGATGTTACTCATTCAAATATATTTTTATCGACTCACAAGATTTATAAACACTGTTCATTATTTTCACCAACTTTCGATTGTTGGAGTTAATACCTTTCAGTGAAATTATGAAGAGATAAACGTTAGACCACCACTGAAAACTTGGAAGCACTGGATGGCCGTCTCATCCTAATATTGGACTACTCAACAATATGCATCCACAATCTCACATGCGGTAATCGAACTCGGGACACTCGGTCTCACCCACAAATACCTAAAATTTGAACCATTGAGTTGTTATTCAACGGTGTCAGTGCCTAACTTCGATCAATTCACGGTATTGCGCGCCCATCTTACATTGTCTTCGATGGGTGATTGACTCACATCCGACACAGTTGAACTCCACCAGTCATAACTTCTCACTAGAACTCCGAGAATTACCTCTCGAGGCTAGTCACTACTATTTAACAAATAATAATTATCAGTACTGGGTTATACAGACTGTTGAGTTTTCACATGAAATGCATTTGAAAAACATTTTTCTTTTTGAAACTGTTGTGTGTGTGTGTAGAGAGAGAGAAAATTTATAGAACGCAAAATGAAATGGAATCTATTCACATCATTTAAAAATTTAGATAAATAACAGAGACAAATAAGATGGTCATAAATTTTATTTTTAACATGCAGTAAAGCTGAGGTACATCAGATCAAATAAAGAATACACAAATAAACGTGGATAATAAGTATTATCTGAAGGGATTTTATGGAGATTGATTTTAGTCCGTAAGTTGCATTCATCACGGATTTATCTGATTTGAGGTACTATTAAAAAGCCAGGGAACACTGGACAGTTGTTTCTTAGTTACTTGTAATTGATGGAGTTTAGACATGTTGTACGTGAAACCTTTGAAAACAATGGCATATCACAAATTAATTAAAGTTCGTACTGTGTACCCAGTAGTTCTAATGTTTAGGTATTTGTTATGAGACCTGATTGTCTTCGGTTCAATCTCTGATAGGAGTGTGGGTTCACACTGCCGACTAGTTTGAGATTTAAAACAAAACACATGTCTAGTACCCCCTGATTTTTAGTGATACCCTAACTGAAATCAATCTGTAACTAATATAACCCATTTATACATTCTTATTGACATATTTTGATTTCTTACTAGGTCAATCAAACAGCCATTTGTCTTCAAACACCCTAAAACTATTTAACGACTTATCATATGACTTTTGTCATAGTAATTAATTCATATTTGTATGTGTCAAAATTCACCCCCCCCATTGAACATATATCATGCTTAGGAATACATGTATTAGTATTTTGTCTGTACACATACGTATTAGACTTTGAAAATATGCTTCTTCCCATGCAAACTTTCACAAGTCTGTGACAGTATTAGAATGAAAGAATAATAATAATAATAAACGAGAAAGACAATTGGAAAGAAAAAGAGATTTATCATTTGGGAAACAAAACTTTCTCAATTAACTAAATAGATATCACGAAACTTATTCAACAGTTTGTATTAACTAAGAAAAATTGATATAGAATATTTAATTAACAATCTGGGAATCAAATCATTAATCAATTTTTGATAATTTATCTGTTGAATGATAAAGTGATCACTATGAGTTGATAATAAATACACTTTGTTAGTAATATAGAAAAGCGTATTTAAGAAGTAAGTATCTGTTTCAATCGATAATGTGTTTGCGTTCAATATGATGCATCGATTTTTTTTAGTTGATAAGATCTTGGATCTGGAGAACTACGAAAGCCATCATCCAGAAAATACAGGTGTTTATTAACAGTTGTCTATGCTAAATACTTAGGATCCGTGGGTCAGACACTATTAGCAACAGCCTACTGTTGGAGAGAACAAATCAGATCCCAGTGGAGGAAGAAATCAGGAAGAAGCGCTGGAAGTGGATAGGACACACATTGAGGAAAGCACCCAACTGCGTCACAAGACAAGCCCTCACATGGAATCCTCAAGGACAAAGGAAAAGAGGAAGACCAAATAACACATTACGCCGGGAAATGGAGATAGACGTGAGAAAAATGAACAAGAATTGGATGGAACTAGAAAAGAAGGCGGAGGACAGAATGGGTTGGAGAATGCTGGTCGGCGGCCTATGCTCCATTGGGAGTAACAGACGTAAGTAAGTAAATAAGATCTTGGATGTCTGACAGAAAATTAAGGAATACAAAAATGACTATTTTGTCATCTTATCTATCGAAAGATTTATTTCATCAATACATTTGTCCATCAAATTTAGCTCATTTCATCTTGAAATAAAAACTATTTCAAAAGACATTGATTATCTGGTATTAATTTGTTTGGTTTTTGTGTTGTAGTTACGAAGCATTTGTCTAAAGTTTACTAAATATAAATACTTTAAAAAATCACAATTGATTGATCACTGGGTGGTGATCAATGTCATGTGTGTCAAGTCCTTATTTAGTGCAGATCGAATGCTATCGACCATGTTGCAATGTGGCCACTAGTTTAGGTGACTCGACACTGCGTGCACTATATATTGATAGCATTCGATCTGCACTAAATAAGGACTTGACACACATGACATTGGTCACCACCCAGTCATCAATCAATTGTGATTACATCTCAGTCCTACTGGAGGTCAGTCGCCGCCCGGATAGCTCAATGGTAACATCTCTGACTGTCAAGTTGGGTGACACGGAACCGAATCCGTCAGAGAGCACCAGTTCCCTCAAGATTACAGGTACACCTTGCTGACGAGTGCCAAGTAACACGAAGCCCGGGTCCAGAGTTTCCTATCGACTACCCCCAACCACCATCTAATAATTTAAACATTTTTTTACATACATCATCTGTAGTTTTGAACAGAGCATAATGAGCAAGTGTTTCGTGTCTACACACACACACACATACAGACACACATACACGAATCCCCATATAAAGTCAAAATAAAAACAATAACCATGTTTTAGTATGATTCTTTTGTTAACGTTGATTTTTTTAGAATCAAGGAAACACTTCTTTTCTACTGGGATTAAATGGTGGCTAATAATTGAATCCATAACAAATAATTCGTATTTTTCGAAACCTGTCAGTTGACTGCACTTGTGTTTCGATGGTAATGTTCACAATCAGATTAAAACACAATTTCTTCCGATTCGAACGTTCAATATGTTATTAACTGAGATACTAATTTCAGATAACTCTCAGCCTATCCAACGGGTATAGATTTTATTTGTAAGGGACTGTATTCTCCCGTTGTTGGTGTTAAGCACTCCAATTGATCAATCTCTATTTACTAGCCATAAATGAACTTTATGATAAAGTTCTAAGTGACCTAAGTATCAAAGCGATTCGCTTAGGATGGATACTTACTACTAGTGACTCTTACTAATTGTGATTAGTTATTTGGTCCCTTTTCGCTAATATTGTTGTCGACCTTCAAATTGCCTCGATTGGTTTTAATGTAAATTAGAGTAAAACCCGATGATCTAATTGAGAATAATATTATTGGCTTATGTATGTTGTTCCAACAAAAAATGATTTGTTTCAGTCCTTAACATCAACAGCAGGACATTGAAAACACTTGCAAATAATATACAGTTCTCTTTAAATAAATATTAATTATCATTATAGGGTTTCGCAGGAATTGTAAAATTATCATACAGCATAAGTCGAGGATTGATCCTAATTAGACCACCATCGGAAACCTAGAAGCACTAGACGTCCGTTTCTCCCTAGTGTGCGGTTCCTCAATGGCAGTAAGAGTTTAGAAACTTTGATCCAGAAATCGTACGCAGAACCTTCGGCCTCTCTCTCGAATACTCAACTGCCAGACCACTAAGCCGACATATTGTAGTGTCGGTTGCTATGTCAAGCCCACATAACTTATTTTAGCTTATGGACAGGTCAATTTATCCATTCTTCTTGAATCCCATTTTGACCTTGTTAATTATTCGCTTATCAACCTTGACTTTTTATGTAAGCGTATTTGCGGGAAATTCCTATCTTACTCATCACATGTCTGTAACTTATTTTTGTGTGACTATGAATATCGATTCACGCTTGGTTAAATCGAGTTGGCTCACTCTCCTTCTTCGTTGCGCATCATTTCGTTTCTCTTTGTTTCTTTGATCGTCTGTCCAGATAAATGGTTGTATGAAATATACTCATTCGAAATCCATTCTCGTATTTGACTAATTTAATTCCGTAATATACTTACGCGAGTTAAGTCGATAATTATATAGGAGGATTGGCGATATGTACAAGTAGATAACGATAATCACACGATCCAATTGGAGTCAGATATTCAAAGGCCACTAAAATCTAACGAATGACACATTAATCTACCTCAAGGCAATCGAAGATGGTTACGCAATATCATGAATCGATTGAATGCCCATCCATTGATCTACAGCTTAGGGGTTCATGCGCCAGTCCAAAGGTCCTAACTTCGATCCCCGGATGCGAGATCGTAAGTGCTCACTGACATTGTGGAATTGCACACTTGAACAAAACTACTGTCTTATGTTTCCATATTTTCGATGATGATCTACCTAAGATCAGTTTATGATTTAAAATATTTAAGATTATTATTTAAACAATTCAGTAATTACTTGAATGTTACAGTTAGAAATTTTCATATTGATTTGTGCATGTTGAATGGGATGAAAATAAAAAATCGTTCCGTTTTCAAGAAAAAAATTAAATAATTCCCACTTTATGTTCTTTTAATCTAATAGACAAGAAACTATTTACCTTTCAGGAAAAAAATGGAAAATTTTCTTACAGATTGCAGAAAATTAAACAAGTTTTATACATCCTAACCAATTTAAGAAGAAAAAAGAAATTTTCTAAATTTAGTAACCGAATAACAACATATTGCATTTTCTTAAAAAAAATGTTTTTGTTTCAATGATTTGAACAGATTATTTCTCTATTTATCCCAGTAACAGGAACTAACAATTAAAAATTCTTTAGAATTTTATACATTTATAAAGTGATTCGTTATGAAAGATGGATAGTGGCTAACCGTGAAATCCAAGACGCGTGTTTCGTCCTATTTGGGACTTGTCAGCCGGATGTACCTGCATTTCAAACTTGATGTTCACTCCACCGCTAACCACTATTCATCTTTGCTTTAAAAAAAGCTTGTGACTTAAGGTTATATCGAGGCATCCGCACAGGATGCACATATGCCAATATGAGACTGATCAATTGTGGTCCTAAATAACAATGGGAAGATACAAGTAAAACGACGCCAAGTGAATTTGATTTGTTATGAACTTAAATTTCTTTATATGCCAATTAATTAATGTATAAAATTAGACAACAGTTTAGATTTAACATTGAAGTGAAATTCAAATGAATAACAAATTGAATTGTGTTGTAATGAGAAGTGATAAAATAAATTGAATATAAAAATCCATAGTAGTAACATTTCACTGGTATTCTCAAGAAGATAAGGAAGTGGGAGACGCAAAGAGAGGGATAGGAAGAACAGGAGAAGGTGAATGAGAATGATGAAGTGTTCAGATTGCTACAACTTTGGAGAACTGTCACTTGCTACTAGGATCTATGTGTTATATCTGAATGTTATATCTAAATGAATGGAAACTTCCAGGACT
Organism: Schistosoma haematobium; assembly: GCF_000699445.3. Lineage (NCBI taxonomy): Eukaryota > Metazoa > Platyhelminthes > Trematoda > Strigeidida > Schistosomatidae > Schistosoma > Schistosoma haematobium. Next base: position 10,319,897 of record NC_067201.1, read on the forward strand.
AATTTATGGCCTATTATATATATATATATATATATATATCCTTTATCACGAGTTTTATTTTAACCCATTAATTACTGTTTCGTAACTTACTGTTCTTAATTTATTTCCAAATTATCACTTAAAGTTACCCTTACTCGCAGCCAATTTTTGGCTTGATCATGTATAATTGTTATTTTACATTTTATGGTGTGATGCGATAAGGTATTTCTGTATATAAATTACGTATGCATGAAATCTAATATTAGTATAGTTGAGGCTTATTACTGTGTTCTATACTCAACGGATGGAGTAAGAAGAGAAACTACTAAATCGAAAATCAATAAAGTTAGCAATGAATCAAAGCTGGCTAGCATGTGAGTGGTTAACTCAAGAGCAAAGTCATAGAAATCGTTATTTTGATTGATAGTTTATCATGTAATATTATTAAGTGACTATTAGTCATAACACTGTGAACTGCACAACGTAAGGCAGAACACAAAGATGATAAATGTGGATTTATTTGACACCGAAACTCGATCAAAACAATCCCTGAATACACTGATTTTTCTATGAATTATTTATATTGTTCAACAGTGAGATTTGTATAAAGTGAGCTGATTCGTACTTCATATTAATTACTGTGTAAATACAAGCTTATTGTATCATAAAATTAAACGTCTATAACCAACAGTTATAACTAACTGATTAAATTATGAAATTACTTATTGTGAAAAATGTGAGTTTTATAGCAAAGACATTTGGAAAGAATCAATGTTGTATATGATTAGTACTTCGATCGAATAGTACTTTGGTCAGCGTGTCAGCGGATATCATTTATGCTTTTCGGTAAAACTATATAGCATAGTGTTTTGTTTTGTTTTCATTAATGTTTTAAAATTACTTACTATATTAGTTAATAGAGTACTTAAACAATTTTTTTTCAGTCATCAAAGATATAGTTTGCATTGTTAATAAAAACTCCTTAATAAGTACATAAGAGTTTTCACAAGTTGAAATCATGAGTCAATTGAAGCTAGACCACCATGGAAAACCTGGAAGCACTGGACGACCGTTTCGTCCTGGTATGGGACTCCTCAGCAGTGCGCATCCCATTGACTCATGATTTCAACTTGTGAAATTTCTAAAAAATCTCCACAAAACCCATTCTGACATAAGAGTTTTGTCAAGCAAATGTGTTTCATCAGCAATTTAACAACTAAACAATCCTATTTGAATTGTTCACTTTAATATTCAGTGATTTATCTTTTAGTCTGTAAGTCTTGAATCATTCTTTTAATGACCTCTATGCAGATTTCATATCATTGTAAGATAATTACTATTATGAATTGGGATCAGCAGGAAAACCATTGAAAGCCAGTGCTCATAGGGTTTAAGCACCACCATCCACATCTCAACAGCAGTTCAAACTCAAATCATATCACAAAGATAAACTTAAGACTTTCCACTTCAGCGGTAAGTATCATGGCATTATATCACTGAGCTCAAGGTGAATGAGTAACATTATTTTGCTTAAGTCAATTTTTATGCAATTCTCACTTAATAAAACAGACGAGTCATCTCTCACTCTCCTTCTGTGGTTAATCCAACAGTAATATAGTAAGATTCCGAATGAGGCTTTAGTCTGATGACCGATATTATCCTCAATATCTCCGATGTTTAATTTCTGTATTGTTTTGGGAACCTTCAACCACATTTTCATCTATTTAATGGATAAAGGTTGTATAGTAAAATGATATTACCACTAGGAATTTCACTTTAGGTGCATGAAGTAATGCACAACTGTCTTCTGTGGAAATGTTGATGTAGCGTAGATAACACGTCAAATAAACACAAACATAGTGGTCATAATGACTAATTAAAATGTTTAATATAAAGTACACTCCAGTATGTAGTATCTACTTGTCAAATGAACTGAAGAATTATTGAAAGGATTGGATTTATTGGAGTCAGACATTGGCACCGTTGAATAACAACTCAATAGTTCAGATTTTAGGTATTTGTGGGCGAGACCGAGTGTCCCGGATTCAATTTCCACATGTGGGATCGTGGATGCGTACTGTTGAGTAGTCACATACTATGATGAAACGGACGTCCAGTGATTCCAGGTTTTTAATGGTGATCTAACTTAGATCGATTCAGCATTGCTATGAAATGATATTTATTATTATCGTTATCATCATATCATAAAATACAAAATGAAACCGGCGCGTTGCTTAAAACCTTCATAAGTAGTATGTAGGTATACAGTGAATATAAAACTTGTACACGACTAACGTATGGATAGTGTTTGTTTGATTGAAATCAGTATTGTTATTCCGTTTTTATATTCCAAGAAAATGGTGACGATTTTATACTTACAAATAGAGAAAGAAAAACAGTCCAATGATTTGATATGAATCATTCAAAGTAAAAGAAAATAATCAGATTGAATTTACTGCACAATTTAAGAAATCAGTCAGCCAGTCGATCAGTCTGTTTATCAGTTACAAGCAACGTAGAGCCCTGGGAGAATGTGTTATGTTTCGAGTTGTGAAAGAACATCAGCATAGCGCGATGAAAACACTAAGATAAACATAAAGATTCTCTAAATATGATAGTTAATTTTATAAAAAACCATTAATATGTTGTTGACGTTCCTGATTGTGAAAGTTAATACAATCCACATAAACTAATTATAGAGTTTCCAAGTTGATATTTATCCGGCTTCACTCTATATGTACGGGATTATTAAATTAACCCAGCCAGTTTATGAGTCTATGACCACAGTGAAATAGATTGCATAACTACGCATAAATGGTAAAATATACAAACTAATAATAGGAAAACAAGTGTACTAGTAGCGACAAGAACAGTAAAATATCAAGTTTTAATCAATAGTTCCACACAAGGTGTAGGTCAAAGTTGGATAAAACCAATTAGAATTACACAATAAGTGTGTAAATGATCACATAGTGAAGTATGTGGACGGAAGATATAAAATAGGGTCATAGGTTCGAATCTTTAATGTCTCTGTGATATGTAGTAGACAGTATAGATCTCTATTAGGAAATAATAAAGGTAAATAATAGATCATTACAACCATCATCAAAAGGATACAAGTGCTTATAAACATTTGTCTATACAAGATATTCCAAATCCGTTGGCCTGACATCATCAGCAACGACCTATTGTGGCAGAGAACAAACTAGATTCCACCACCACACTCTTGGTGGATAGGACACACATTGAAGAAAATGCATCGCAAAGCAAGCCCTAACCTGAAATCCTCTGGGCAAAAGGAATCATTTGACCACTGCTAATCAGGTTTGTTTAGATAGAGCTATGTTTATTTTTTAACTTTACCCTTTCAAAACCACACAAGAAGATGTTCTCTTATTCGTTGGTAGGTTCACATTAAAGAAGTAAACTCAGATACTTTATCTTTTGTTTAAATACAAATCATTGGTTCAAAAGAAACCATCACTGTAAAATCAGCTGCGTAAAATGTCTTTTATTCACGTATATTACAATAAAGCCTTACGAAGATCTAATTAGAAACAGTATTGTTTGCTTATATGTATTGTTCTAATAGTATATATGTGATAAATAGATTACAGTGTTACTCAAGAAATTTTTTGCAAGTTCATTTGTCTTTTCATTATCAAGTTATTTAATCATTCAAATAGTTTTTAACTAGTCAAACAAAATAGAGTGTGGAAATGGTGGTATAAAAACTGTAACATTCGAAGAAGAGTCCAACTGATGACACACAATCGATAGGAAAATAGTAAAGAGAGGAGAGTTAAAGAGTATTACACAATGAAAATTTGTAAAAATTTCAAATGAAAAGTTTGCATTCCTTTGTGTTTCTCTGAAGTTAAATATGTTATTTGAGATATTTAGTAAATGATGTAATTATCAAAGAGTTGCTGAGCTATTTAAGCCGTTTCACAGATTGTGTCTAATTAATTAACATCGAGGTAAAGTGCACGGAATATCAAGTCACTTAGGATGCGGAATAAAAATCCATAAATGGCACCAAATCTTTTTTACATTATCGATACATCTATCCGTTGGGTGTCAAGAAAACATAAAACGTAAGTTCAAGGTTTCCGATAAACTATTCTACATCTGTTCAACTCTTCCAATTTTCAAAGAAAATTAGACTGATCATCAGTAGATTTATGAATTCCTAGTTTTTCATAATTATAGATACATGTTCATTTTTATATTTGTTGTTTGAATCTTCACATTTAAGTTTATGACTACAATTGATCAGTCTCTTATTGGCATATGTGCATTATGTGCGGATTGCTTCGATATTGCCTAAAGTCACAAGCATTGCTAGCCACCAGCATGTGTTTTAATTAATTCATTTTTAATGCATTATTGGTGTACATTATTTTCCTTAAAAAGCATGCACTATACACACTCCTAAGCCATCTATACATTACCAACAGCTCATTACATTATTAAAAACTCACTATAAGGTATAATATAGCAATCTCTGCTCTTCGAGTAACCAAAAGGGTTTTTTAAATAGTAGTTGGTGACCAAACATCCTAAGAAAATCGAAGCTAACTGTCACGTTATCAGTGTTAAAATAATAAGTTATATCCAATACTTATGACTACATTTCTACTCATTTAATTGGTGAGTATTGCATATCCTAGTATAATTCTCATTAAAGTTTGGAGGTATACAACAACAATGTGTTATGAACATGTCAATGTAGCACAGCCAAACATGGTGAATAAAAAACTCAAATATAATGAGATTAAAGGCTCAAAATAAAATCTCTAATATGTATTACTTATCTCCATTTACTGAACAGATAAAATGTTTCATATTGTCAAATATTACACATTACTTCAATAATAAAAACAAATGACTGGTTAACCCAAATCCCCAAGGTATTACATTTTATCACCTACTCATCAGGAAAAAAACTTTTCCTTATACAAATCATAATATGAAATTAAAGTTCAGTTTGTCAACACATACACACATATGCATGGAAACACATACAAAAAAACAAATTGAACACAACAACAACAACAACAAAAAACTCACCTTCATTTAATAAGGAATAATCCTCGTCAAAATTCATTATCATATTATTATTCTTTTGAATATTTTGGCATAATTTTTCAAATACATAATGTTCACGATCAATACGTCCTCTTGTTACTAATTGATGATTATCAATAATTTGAAAATGTTGATTTTCATTTAAGATATTTAATATCAGTGAAGTCTTTGATGTATTTTTCGGTGTATAATGATCATAAAGAAACATTAAATCACATACAAATGTACTAATCAGGATTTCTTCTATAATAATACATTTATTATTATTATTATTATTACTATTATATACATCCTTATTATGATTGTCGTTTGGTCGACTTTCATCAGCTGTTATTATAAAGTAATGTAATATACTTGTTAAAAAGATTGAATGAACTATTGTAAACATTGAAATGATTATGAAATAATGAATATAAAATGTGTACATAATTTATATTGATTAAAGAAAAGTGTTATTTCAAAGAAGAATGGAATAAAGTTGATTTGTTTCAGTGTCATTTTATTCCCAGGAATTGAACAATTCAAAATTATAAAGAGAATTTCTATGAAGAACAAAAAAAGAGGAGAAAAGAAAAGAAAAACTATCATGTTATTCATGAATTAGACATATTCTTAATTTTTTTTACACTTATCCAATGGTGTATTAAGTGGTACATAAAAGTGAGGTATATCTATTTTTAATTCCAAACAACAGAATAGTGTTAGTTGTTTCTAAGTAATTTATCTTTTGATATGTCTAATCACAAATGAATTACAAATCATCCAGTCAGTATTCATTAACCTGGTTACTTGTTGGTTGTAAACACATACACACATATGCATGGAGAGAAAGTGTGTGTGAGAGAGAGAGAGACGTATATATGCACTTACGTATATACAAGTTCGGGAAATCAGTAAACTTGACTCACAATGACATTTTCAATTGACTCAGGAATGATAATGATTATATTGTTCCACATATAATTATTATTAACATACTTTCAGATGTGTGAATATGACAATTATGTACAAACGAGTATTAATGAGATGTGTGTTATTTTCTGTGTGTGCACACGCCATATATACTTATACACATATATATACTAACACAAATACATACATTACATATATTGTGTGAGTCTTCTAAAAAATCATGCCAACTATTTCCCAAAATTATTTTTATTCTATTTTGAAAACTACACACTTCACCAAATCAACCGAACTATATATATATATATATATATATATATATATATATATATATATATGTTGGCTAGAGATGTCCGTTCATCAATTTTTATACTGAGAAAAAGGGAATGAGATAAAATAAATGCCGTTATATTATGTTTTTGGCGAGGATGTATGCATGGTAGTGAAGCATTCGTCAGTTACTTTTGTTCTCTAATATACTGGTTGATTGGATAAAGAAACAACAGTTGATCAGGTTATCTATGTGAATAGATAAATAAGCCTATAATGTTAACCTATGATATATATATATATATATATATATATATATATATATATATATATATAATTAAAGTGCCGTCGGTGTTGGAAAGATAAATTTAGTGCACATGAACACACTAACTCCTTCATGAATGCACTGGGCTAGTAGTAGTATTTATAGTTCACTAAAATTTGCCTCATCATTTGTACAAATTACTCATTCTTTTATTAGCTTTTCCATTACAGTGGATAAAACATAATTCTCTTCATCATTGGGAGCTTAAGGTAGGATTTATGAGTCATTAACATTTGAATATAAATATATACATGTGTGTTGTATACTTGGTTTATAGTTACAGTACAATCTAGGACACCCGTTTCATCTCATTTGAGACTCACCAGCTAGATATTCCTGTATTCAGTATCGCAATGTTTAAAATGAGATTCAAATTCAGCCATTGAGTTCAGATAGTTATTGACTTCTTCAGCAGGTATGAATTTATTTGTAAAGGTTTTTACTTACCCTTTATTGATATAATGGACTGTAATTGATCAGTCCCTATTTTCGTATGTAAATCCAGTGTGTATTGTCTCGATATCGCTACTGAGATATAAGTTTTTAGGAAATTGAAATCTTGAACACTTACATGCGTAGACACGATACAACAGAAGGAATAAAGATAGTCTGTCTACAGTGCAGAGGAATTCTATTAAAACAATGAAACTAGTATGGCCTATATGTTCTAAACTATATGAACTACTTTCTAGGCCTACTGTGCAACTGGATGATAACGTATTTGGATGACAGTGATGAGTTTCTACAAAATTCGAATCATCGATATGCTGTTCCAATAGACAGCCAGAAAGATCTCGTCACCAAAATATAAGTCGTTCCGTATAGTCGAATTATACACGGGTATACAAAATATTTATCAATGAATTACTAAATCTGTTCTTTTAGGCCATTCACTAACCAAAGAGATTATCTAATTAACATGCTCCCTTAATACAGAACATATGGATTTATGGATTACTGATTGGTCAATTATAAATGAAATAACAAACGATCATTGTATATTTAGATATGCACTTTCTGAAATCATAATTTTCCATGAAAACCACCCATAGTGGCTATACAAAGACGTAGTTTATTGGTAAATCGAGTTTCTTTATAAGTGTGTGAATGATTCAAATGAATACATCTTGCAAATCTTTGGAATACTCAGTGGTTTACAAACTGCTGATGCATCTTTTGTCGGAGAGGGGAAGTAAGAGTCAAATGCGAATATTTATGAAATCGTGCACCTTTGATTCTAGAAGCAACAGTTGAACAATAGATACTGACATTCTGTTAGATATGAAGTTTGATACGATCATCCAATCGAGAACTATCATGTTCCAAATCAAACTACTACTAACATGTATAACGACAATAGATTTAACTGCCACAAAGTTATTTCTGAGAGGACCAAGAAAGTCATGATAACAAATTTATCAAACACCATGTGACGGAAAAACTCATCATCAAACTAAATGCTTTTCCAGGGGGCAGCTGATTAACTGGGTGTAGATAAATTATATTTTCCTATATATATCATTTAATGTATATAAGATAGATTACTAGATAATTACATAAACTACGAGGTGTGATCATTGATATAAAGGTTTTCATTATTCTGATGACAACCACTTAACATACTTCTAAGAACCAACCGTCACTTTGATTTTTTCTAAGGAAGATAACTCCCCTGTTACGTAACAGAAGGCAGCAGTGTGAATTATGTAAAATGCTATTTAACTCACTAGTTGTTATATACATAACACGAAAATATTTATGAATAAAATCCATTCAAAACTTGAGTGATCGTAGGATACTAATTTTGAAAGTCATTCACAAACCAATATAACTGCTACTCACTAATGAACAAGACAAACGTAACATTCGTCAATCAATGCTAAGTGCCACAGTCCTGAAGAGAGGACGTTCAAGGCCAGAAGATCCCAGAGGCAACGTAACAGATTATTAAACTGGATGCCGAAAGTTTGAGCTCCACAAGTTTTCAGGAATACTTTTCCAACGATTGCCAACTTACACGAAACTTTGGTTCAGAAAAATATAGTGCCGTCTATCTCCATCCTTCTACCGACTCAAATTAAAACCTAAACATCATGGCCAATTATTTCAAACTTTATTCGATATTTTTTATCGAGAATAATATTATTATGGACGATATTGTATGTATCGAAAAAAGAAATGACAGAAAAGCAAAGGTTTCACGAAAAGTTTGGTTATCCAGGTTTTATACGGTGGTTCCGCAAAAATAACGAACTTGATACAATTTCATAAAGTGACAGATCCTATCTAGTACTGTCCTGAAAAATATATTGAAGTAGAATTCGAAGACGTATTTATTGTAAAATTTTATAATTATTCTAGCATAAATATACTTTACTGACGACCTTTGGCGGATCGTAGAATGATCTTGTGACAATGAAGCCAATTTTAAGTCATCTAGAATGCAGATGATATGAAGGAATAATTTATTACATAAAAATCTTAAACAAAATGTAAAAATTAGGACTGAGAGTTGTGATCTTTAGTTTGGGTCAGAATAGGAGGATCCTTTACAGTCATATTGATTTATCTCACATGTTATATAAGTACAAACATGAAAGCACTGAATATCTGATTGTCCTAATAATGGAACTTCTTAGAAGTATGCATTCATAGCACCCTGTTTGGCTGAACTTATAACTTTCAGGTTTTGTAACAGACGCCTAACAATTAGAACTACTAGTTTAATGGGTTTGATGGTGCAATTTCAAATTCAATCAACGATGATCATTCATTGCAGTTGATTACGATTAGTTCACTCCTGACATATCTGAACTTCATTAGTTATCACTTGTTACTAGCTGTTCAGGAACACCCTTAAAAAAGTTGACAGAGAGTTGATTGTCATAGTCTAGTTGAAAAAGTTTTATACAAAGATTAGTGTAATTTATAGAATCTATTCTTTACAGATTGATCTATTTACTGGTCACACCCTGCCTAATGTATTGAATTTGATAGATTGAAAAAAAACTTTTCCTCTCTCACCAATATTAACAAAAATAACTTATTATTATTATACACCTTTGTACTATAAATAGATTTAAAAGTACTTGTATATTCTGAAACATTTCATCCATTGAACAGTTTGACAACAAGTGTACGCATATATTTCAACAATAAGTACACGATTCAATTTAATGTTTAGCACATTTCATGTCATCTGTGGATCAGATAATAATAATATTTACTGAGTAGTTGTTTAGAGAGAGATAGAGAGAAAAAAAACACATTGAGAAGTCCCTATAAATACCATATTGATGTCGGGTTATGAAAAGATTTAAAAACATCATTTGAATTGTGCAGTAATTATTATTTCCCTTTGATCAATCAGAAAATTATGCAATTTCAAATATAACCAAATTCAAAATAGTTTTATTTAAATCATTTTTGTTCATCAGTCTGTTTAAAATTTTCTGCATAGTCATCAAAGATGAAATCTATATTTATTGAATAACTTTTTTAAAATATTTCAATTGTATCAGAAGGGGTTTTGTGGAGATTGTAGTAATTTCAATAGTTGAGATCATGAGTCAATTGAAGCTAGATCACCATGAAAAACCTGGGAGCTCTGGGCGGCCGTTTCTTTCTATAATGGAACTCCTCACCAGTGCGCATCTACGATCGCGCCTCACGAAATTCGAACCGAGGACCTATCAGTCTCGCGCATGAGCGCTTAACCACTAGACCACTGAGCTGGCCGGTATCCAACGGTGTTAATGTCGAATTTCAACTAATCCACGAAATTGAGCGACACATTCACCATTGTCAACAGTGTGTAACTATCTCACAGTAGACCTGATTGAACTCCACTGATCACTGCTTCTCACTTGACTCATGATCTCAACCATTGAAATTACTATAATATCCATAAAACCCCTCCTGATATTAACCAATTTATTCTTTAATACAAAATTACAGAATATCTTGATAAAATATGAGAACTATACATTAACTATTCGATTTGCAAACTATTCATCAATTGTACTTTACATTCTATATGATCCTTCTAAATCACAATTCATTTCCGTTTTCTTCAACTTGATCTTCTTAGCCTTCTGCTGAAAGGTTTTTCACTTTTGATTAGTGTTAACGTCGAAAGACATAAGTAGCATATACTACAATATGACTGTATTATAATTTATTAGTTAGACGCAAAACTGAAACATTTTATTACATCATACAACTCATAATCTCTAAATATCTAAGAAGAACAACAACAACTAGTATATGCTCTAAAATAATCATTTTCATTTCATTACTCTTCAACTAATTAGTTCAACCGTTTAGTTACTATATTTGAATCAATTTAGTATTTCAATCCAAATATATGTAAGTGTTAACCCTCTAATTGAATACTATTATTACGCTGTAACTGTCAGTTCGCATTATTTAAGTTTTACATTTACAATGAATTTATTTATTAGATCATGAATAACTCTAGGTCTAATCGTGTGGAATGAAATATATGTCACATTAAAACAAATAACTAATCAATGGATTGAAGAAATAAACGTGTTGAAGTATGAAATGAACAGTAGTACAACCATTAAACATTTAAAACTCTTAACAGTTGAATGACTCCGATATTTATACATATATCATAGCTATATATATAGCTATATAACTGTAAAAATCATTCATACATCATCTAATCTGTATGATAATAATAATCTAAAAATAAATAACAATAACGATTAAGTTTGCACAGAACTACGATAAAATGAAAACACACAGAGTGAGAGGGAGGGGATGAATTCTAAAAAAAGAAAAAAAACTTTTTTTAATTTGGCACAAATTTGGCAACTATACTTACAATTATTATCTTATCAGAAGGGGTTTGTGGAGATTTTAGAAATTTCACAGATTGAAATCATGAGTCACTTGAAGCTAGACCACCATGGAAAACCTGAGTTCGAATCTTGAGGGGTGCGGGACCGTGGATGCGCACTGGTGAGGAGTCCCATACCAGGAAGAAACGGCCGTCCAGTGCTTCCAGGTTTTCCATGGTGATCTACCTTCAATTGACTCATGATTTCAATCTGTGAAATTATTGTCCTGATCAACTAATATTTACAGCAATTTCAAAGATCTTTGTAAGGAAAAAAGTTACTATGAAACTAAATTGTAGTAACATCAACTTAATTGTATTTAAACATCACAACTCACTACTGGAATATTGGCTATATAACTTTAGAAATAAGTTACTGTTTGATTGAAAATTATTTATTAAAGTTAATATTGATCATTTAACTAATTTAATGTTTATCATAGACTGGAATTAAGTGTTTAGAAGTAGTTAAAAGGAAACCCTGTTTCATGTTAGTTGGCACTCGTCGACTAGGAATAGATGAAGTCTTCAAGAAGTTGATGATAGATGTGAGACTTTAATAAAGGCCATTCAGCATCATAATTTGAAGACACAAAATTGAGGTATTTGGACAGTAGTTGACCTCCTATGACTGAAATAATCAGCGAGCATTGACCAACGTTATATTTATTTAATCCCCTAGTGCTAAATGAACTGTATACGCCAAGTAAAGTTGGATATTGAGGGTTCGAGTACCACGGGAAACATCAGTTCAGAATGACGAGTGTCGACTAACAAGAACTCTAAACAAAGTAAGGATTCCTGTTGATTACTTTTAACCACCTGACATCAAGACATAGTGAATATGACCTTAAGCCACTTAGATTATTGGTCGTGTTGTTACAGTAGTAAAGGACTAGACAAACATGATAAGCAATTAATTAATTTCAGGTAAACTAAATTCATTTCTAATACAAAAAATGTAGAATGTGCTGAATAAATGTTCTATCACAGTACAAAACAATTTGGTCATATCAACTTATTGACCACATGAAAAATCATACTCAAAATAGTTTCAGCTACTTTGCTCCTATATAAATGTCAATATCGACAATTGTGGTTAATTCGTCATACCTTATGATCATTACTAGAAAAAGAATAGAAGAAAGTTGACTCTAAATATATCATACTTTTTCTTTCAGTTTTCCGTCACTGGAAATAAGATCTTGTAAGTATTGAGCTAACACATCAAGAACTACTCGTAAAAAGACTGTACGTGGCCAGATTCGAACAACTGTCTTCAGAAACGTCCTCAGATTTTCAAGATCACTACTAACTTAATTTTATTTTTAGGTCACTCAAGAAAAAGATGTATTGACAATCTCTTAACACATTTACAGTCACCTAGTCCGTCGTGTAACTCCGCCTGGAGTCCCTCCGGGGGCTACTGCTGGTCCCAAGCCAGGATAAAGGAGGAGAGTTGGGCATGGGTTAGTGACCCCATCCCGTAGAAAACTAACTCGTTAAAAAAACGCTAACCAGAAACCCTAAGTTCGTCGTGTAAAAAACCTAACTGCGAAAATTAACTAAATCTCCATTAATTTCTACTTCTAATCCTAACTTGTGACTCAATGACTTCAAAATATGTACCAAGAAATGTAATTCAGAATACGCGGTTTATACGGTCGAGTAAATGATTATTAATAGTAACTAATGTTATATTTTTTAGACCTTACGTGTTGAATTAATGTTTGCAGCTTAAAATCACTCAGGTGGTCAACGTTCTACTGGACGCAACTGAATTAATAAAAGAAATTTTTATTAGTCTTGATTATACCAATCGATCACAGATGAGTCACTGACGTCTTATGTTAGGGTTCTCAGCGTTGATTAAATTCTATTGACTAAGCTTGTAACATATCAATTAGGGTAAGTAACTTAATAATATGATGTCATGTATTAGAAGTTTGCAGTTTGATGACTCTAAACTTCATTTTGATTATGATTTTAATTTCCGCATGAGCCCACTTAGTCGGATTACGAGATTATAGAGCTTTCTAATGAAGAATTTGGTGTGTACCACCAACGATGACTGGAATTTCCAGAACCTATTGGTTTATACAACTATCTTCAATGGTTAGTCAGATGAGGAGAGTAAGTAAATGTACCTTTTGTTATGGTAATATCAATCTGACTTCAAAACTCATACGCTCGCGCGCGACACTGAAAGTTCTATCCGGGCATAGTACCCCATGTTGAAGTCGTGGATGCACACTGCCACTGAGGAGTCTCATACTAGGAATAAACGGCTGTCCAATGATTCTTAGTTTCAATGGATGTCAATAGCATTCATTTCGAATATTCTATAAATTGTCGTAATTTCAAAGAGTAAATATATTAGTTCTACAATGTTTATTAACACTTAGGACAAGACTATTATCTATTTGGTGAATTATATGAATCACGATAACAGATAAACAATATATCTGTTTATAAATACACAATGAATGTATCAATATAAATTACCAAGCACATCGATCATAGTTATTAATGTGGATAGACAATAGGCGACTACATTATCTATCTCATTAGAAATTATCTATACGCCAATTTCTCTTTTCATCTGTTTTTTTTTCGTGTGTGGGTTTAATTCTCTTTTATTTAGTTTTGTTTCGCGTCACTACTCATTATATGTCATCGATGCTTTTATTGTTACTCACTAACACACACATTTATGTACAGTTTCTCTCTAACTTGCTATCTATCCGTAGTCACATTTTATATGGGTTTTTGAAATTAGTGTTAGCCTCATTCAGATTCATTCATTCTAGGCATGAGTACACTGTGTGTGTGTGTGTTCATTTCTGTATGAATTGTATTTCCACTGGTTGTCACATTTTTTAGTATCTCCTCCACAAGTGGAATGTATCATCACTGAGTAGTATTTGAATTGATGTTTTTAATCATCCACTAAGTCACCTACAACCCATCTATTATTATCACTATTACTATTATTATTATTATTATTATTATTATTATTATTATTATACTCAACATTAAAGAGATTTGATGAAGCATAAAAGATAACATAGGTAAACAACCAAAAATGTCATAAAGAGAAAGAGAGAGGAAATCAGAGTACAGCAAAAAAAAAGAAAAATCGCATTTTTCGATACTTAGTTCAAAACATTCACGCAGAACAGAATCATACACATTTCACTGAACACAGCTGATGATACACCATTCTAAATGCAAAACGCGCGCTGATACAAATATACATTAGAAAACACACTAACAAACACACAACTAAGCCAATACACGAATATTATTTAATCAGTAGTAATAATCTTATGCACTCTGGTTCTTATTAAAATAGTTATAAATAAAGCAAATAAATATTCATGAATAGTAGTGATGGTCTAGATAATAATCTTATTAATAATAACAATAATAATAGTTACTGAAATGATCAAACAACATTCTGAGCCATTTTCACTTGTAACTATGAATTAATATTAAAATAACAAACATTAAAGATCAAAAAGCTATGAATATGCATAGTTATTTTATTCACAGTTTTAAATCTTTTGTTTAGAAGATCCAGGATTCGAACAAGGCATTAGGTAGTTTTATGGTATGAAGAATTATACTTATTCTAGAACTGGAGGAGGAGAAATTTCTGACTAAGATATAACAAAAATCCAATAAGTATATGATAAACATAGAAATATTTAGCGGTCTCAATACTTTTAAGGGTGATTTTTGTTCTCTGAGCTAGATGATTGAATTGAAGTGATTAGATAAAGTAGACTTTGATGATATTGCCTAAAATGGCATTAAAAGTTCAATAATTGAGAGTATTTATTTCAGGGGATAAAACACATCATCAACAGTATCTACTTGAGCTACCACGCTTCTACGTTATGTTCAGTACAAGTGAGGTTGTGTTGGATCATTGATTACTAATATGGTATCATGAATGTTGCATAACACTACTACTAGTTATTATTCGCGAGGTCCAGAATGTCTCATCAAAGCTCTTCATTGTTATTTTTAATTCACTCATTTCAATTTTATCGGACTTTTTTTGTTTTTGACATGTTTATTCAGATGTTAATATTATCTGAATAAAATAAAGATTATTTATGGATGGAAAGAGTTAAATGTTGGTAAGTCTTTACCAATTTGCAGCTCTTCAATCTAAAGTATTTCACTGTAAAACTAATATTAGTGTTAGTTAATATTTATTCAAACTTTTATTTGAGAGGATTTCGGTAATTATTACTGGTGACAATCAAGATGAAAATTCCTTTTCAAGAGATGCTTAGTTTTACATTTTATTCAACCTCAAATTTATTGAAGTTTGCTGTCGAAAAGTTCTAGAATCAAATATTTGAAGTGTAATATTCAAACGCACGTTGTGATAGAATTTATTATACATACAGTGTTTATGTTGGTGTTGATGACGTTAGATCCCCAGAACTCACTTGGAAAAGGTCCTAATTTTGTAATTTTATTCTGAAAATTGGAACTTTATGTTTTTACGCCAAAAGACGCTTAATTGACCTACAGCTTATATTTCCCACTCGGAAATCCTTGACTGTCATTGGTTGACGAATTTTTTTTAGTACGCTGTTTTGTGGCTTTCCCAAAGGCGTTTCTATCCTTTTATAAATAAGCTTGGTTTGTGTGCTTAGGACCTCGTATTTTCTGAGTGCTTGTAGAATACATTCTCTACGGCTCATCAAGATTTCTTGATCTAGTTGGCAGGGTCGGGGACAACGCATTAGAATAGCTTATCGTGTCACTGTATCTTTGACCTTCGTTCCGTTTATCGAGTAAGGTGAACTCGTAGCATTCAAGCAGTTGGAAACAGGACCATGAAATGAGAATTTATGAGGATAACGTAGGAATTATCCAATAATTATTTTATTTAATCCTCTTATAACACGGCTTCTGTTCAAAAGTTACTGTCTGACATATCATTTAGGTTAAATTCAAGAGTTGTTGGATGCTTCCTTAGTAATCGATAATTCGCAATCACAGATCAAACTATGCTGTATGTGTTAGTAACTCATAAATGAATAAAATAAAAGGTGAAGGATATTAGTTGGTTCGACCACTTCTCACTTCAGGAATACCAGCATTTAATGTTATTATTTGCCGTGATTTTAGAATGCAAAATGTTTTTATATACAAACTTACGAGGTTGTGGTGTATGCTGCTTATGTTGTTAGATATAATTAGTATGTAACATCACTTAGAAGTGGAATACAGATAGCAGAAGGTTAAGAAGATCAAATTGAAGAGAACAGGAATGTAAATAGAGAATAAAAGTAATGACAACTGGAATGAAGGGACAATGGAGTTTGAGATCATTGATGGAAGATTTACAAATGAAGTATTTAATGTAAGGTCTTTCACGTTTTATGAAAGAACTTTGTAATTTGGTATTGAATAAGTAAATTGGTTTCCCCTATCTGAGCTCTCGTTTACTACAAGATAATCTTCTGAATTGTTCATCCACTACAGTCATATATAATTATTTTAGATTTGCGTCTCACGTGTATTCTACGAGAACTGGGTGTGTGATACAATAGGGCGAATAGTGTGGCAACTTAACTTCGAGACTATCATACAAAGGATTATTATCTATACTTTCATATTATCATATTTCTAAGCTTTCATTTGATCCATAAATCGCCACCATATGTATTATTATTCCAGATTTTTCATTAATTAATTATTCGCCTATTATCCTGGTCATGTACCATTTATGACTGATCTATGGACACGCTGTAATTATTGTTACTGTGCAGTTAGACATTCAAAGCGTATTATTATCTGAGTTTTGATCATGATTCAATTGAGTGCAATGGAAAACTGATCTACTTTCTATCCTCGTCTTCTGATTAACCACTGGGTTAGGAGCTTGATGACATATAAGCTTTAATGTTTTATTTATACTAGTTGGTTGATGTGTCACTTGGTAAATGGATCACCAGTCCTACTGCAAATACAGGTGAACTAGTCGATAACCATTTTGAGAGGGAGAGGTTGTACTGCTCGAGTACACAGGACAAAATAACCCAAGTAAACAATGTTTTTTCATCTGACATAACACAATACTTTACCAGTCATTGGCTCACTTCACTTCTGAAGATTCTCGCTCTCACAAACACAGACTTCCTCACATTCCCCTAGCCTACAATAAACCTTAAGCCTAGACGCAAACCTAACAAAGACTGAACCCTGTACACCTTCGTTACTTTAAACGTCAACGACAGAATGTATCCCTTTTTTTAAACAACAATTCTTTAGCTCACAACTTACGAGTTATTTATTATATCCAGTTGGTCTAGGTGGTTTAATGTTAAAAAGTCTTTTCCTTTACAATTTAGCCTCATCTGAAGGAAAACGAGTGAGTATCACTTTTAGTTATTTCAAGCAGGGCCACTACAAACAACTAAGGAATCAGTGTGTTCATGAGTAACGTATTAGCCCGTTACAATTTGTGATGACTGAAATATTTCTCACTGTTCATCATTTATTTTCCCACGTTCATATCTATACAACTGGTTGAAGTTAGACATCAACATCGTCGGATGATGGTTTTGCAGTAGAGGTTTAGCGTTTGCTCACAAAACTGAAAGTTCCAGAACAGGTTTGTGATTATTTAGTTTTTGATTGAGATTATGAACCGATTGTTGTTAGACTACCATTGAAAGCCTGGAAGCACTGGACGGCCATCTTGTCCTATTGTGGGACTCCTCAGCAGTGTGCATCCACGATCCCGCCCACGGGATTTAGACCCAGGGCCTTCAATCTCGCGCACAAACGCCTGACCTCCAGACCACTGAATCGGCATCCAACGGTGTTAATGTCTAACTTTAACCAACCCACGAAATCGCACGACCATCTTCCATTGTAATGAGGTAGATACCTGTCTCTGCCCGACACAGATTAGGTCGACTGGTTACTGCCTCTCACTAGAACTCCGAGAATTCTCTCACGAAGCTAGTCACTAGTGAGCACATGGTAATTATCAGTATAGGGTTGTGGAGATTATTAAGATGAAACGGCCGTCCAGTGCTTCCAGGCTTTCAATGATGGTCTAGCATCAATAAGTTTATGATCTCAATGAAAAATTGGTATTATAAACATATGAATAATTGGATTAGTGCTCATGTTATCCTACTAAATTCATATCAAACAAGGGCCAACTGCTTGACGTCGGCCACACACGACCTTCTTGTGTTAGCTCCGTAATTGTTGGAACCTTACCGCCGGAAAAGGAAATCCGTGGGATAAGGTGAGGTGTGTATTTTTAGGGTTGACCTTTCCCAACCTCACCCTTCCTTGTGGAAAGGCAGCATCGCTGTTATGCTGGTTGTCTGAAGGAAACACCTTACTGCCATCACACCTCTGTACAGTGAGCAGTAAGACTTCGCCCTCGGACATTGGGTTTGCTGCTTTTAGTTTTATCGCTCTTCAACAGACCTGCTTGGCACAATAAGACCTTGAGGAAGGATTATTCCAGACAGTATAGCTCGACTGGTTCATCACGACAGGCAAGCCTGACCAGCACGTCAAGGTAGCAGCAACGGTCAGGAAACATGATATAGTCTTCGGCCAAACATTTCACCTGTAATTACATAAATATTTCTGTTAACTTTATTCACTTACATTTATTCCAACTATCAATCTCAAGTTAACAGTACATCCTTGTCGTTTTGACACCACTGATTTCATTTTACAAGCGATCCATAATTAATAGGCGGTTATTGTAAAATACATAAATGTGTTAAACTTAATCATTCTTTAAAATCACGAGCCGATATAAGCTGTACAAAAATCGAAAACCTGAAAATACTGGACAGCTATTTCGTGCTAGTATGATACTCTTCAGGAGTGTGCAATTATGACCCTGCACACAGGAAATGAACCCAGAACCACCAGTCTCGCGCTCAAACACCCGAATTATAGATCAAGTCGGTAGCCAATAGTGTAATATATAACTTCAACCAATCCACGACATTGCGTGACCATCTTCCTTTGTCTTCGATGGATAACTGCCTCATACGCGATACGGTTTAACTTTACTGGTCACGGATTTTCACTAGAACTCGAGAAATTTCCTATTAAAGTTAGTCACGATTGAGCACATGATAATTGTCAATGAAATTCAACAATTTCTACAATGCATACTGACACTTGACCATTCTTTTAAATTACTAATTTACACTGTAACTATGATCCCAAATCGAATTTAATAAACAGAATATTATTCATCCATCTATATCTATTTTTTAATATGATGAAAATTGTTTGAACACTTTACACACTTAGTTCTGTAAAATAAAGTTCTCAACAATTAAACAAAAGTTTCAAACACAAACCGATAATTAGCGGCTCCCATAAAACATATAATCTAACTACTACCACTATTAGTCAGTTAATCACAGTAATCTGTCTAGTTCCATGTCAATATACACTATGAAGAAGAAGATTATGATTGGTTATATATTCATTCCACGCAAGCTTTCTGATAATTTTACTTACATCTCTGAGTAGTTCCATTCACTGGATGGAGTATGCATGCTTCAACAACAAAGTTTCGGGTTCAAACCCTGTGGGACAGAATTCCGTTTTTTAAACTGTAGAATCATTAACATTCACATATAAAAAAGTAACTCAATACTGAGTATATAAATCTGCACTTGGGTACTAAAGTTGTGTTATATTCAATTTATCTAGCGTTTAGGAAACTATTGAGAACTACGTTCAAACAAATAATAACAATGATAAAATAGATGAAATCATGACAAAAGATTCTCGTTAGTAAACCATTTTGAATGTGGTTATTTAGTTGACTATTTCAGTGAAATTTAATTAAAATAATTGAGTTGCAAAGCCACTTAGTCAGTCAGTAACAACGTAGAACTTCGTACGTACGTACATCAGTTCGAGTTGCCATACCACATTAGCACAGACATGCAGTTGTCTATTCAAATCCCATAGTGGTAGAGGTAGTAAAAGTATAAGCAGTAATCGGAAAGATTAGGGTTTGGAGATGTTATTCAAGGAGTATAATAAAGTGAAATAAATTTGGAAAGAGAAAAAGAAAAGGGACACATAGAATTCAGAAGATTAGAATTTGGGAGAATACAAAGAGTGGATGCACCTCCGCCATTGCAAAACGATTTCGAGCCATGTCATTCAGGGTCTCTAACCATCGGTTGCTATCCTCTCGGGGTCCCCAACCAGGTAGTCTACACCTACCAACATGGCTTAGTTCACTTGTCAGTGACTTCATGGACTTGTACCATATTTTAGTCTGGCTGCCCCTAGCTTTCTTCCAACTTACTCCTACACCACAAAAAATCGCATGTCAGGGCAGCCGCTGGCTCTAAGTTCTCTTTCTAAAGCCACTTAGAAACAGAAATTTAAAGGACTAAAAGATGAAAACAAATATATTTCTTGAGAAAAACGAAACAAAGTTAAATTACATAGTATTATTATTATTACAATTAAAAAATATTTCCGTTTCAATGTAAAAAAAACAAGACATCGAAAACATGTTATTAAAATTAATGTAGAAAAAAAAGCGATAGGATATGTCATTGTGAATTTGTAGCGAATCTATTTTTCAATGGTCAATATTTGGACTGTATCAAGGATTTTTGGGTAATTTTCTGTTCATTTATTATGTAATTGCTATATATAAAATCATAATTTTCACTGAATATTTCATCAAAAGCTCTAACTTTTCTTTCATTTCTTTTTTTCATCTGGAAAGTTGAGATCCACTACAGTGGCGTACTGTCGTATGGAGCACTCATTCACTAATAGAATGGGAAAATGCTCGAAAATGTACTTTTGTGGAACACTGAAGAGGAATGGATAATCTTAGATAATAAAAGAATGTGAAGTGAAAATTGGTATTGCTTTAAGGATTGTAAAAATATACATACATATACATAATCAAGTATGTGTACAAAATGAATAGCTGTAGATCCCCTCTAACAGTCATTCAATGATTGTGTTCAGTTTCCAATTTATTGTAACGATTTTCTGAAATGTGAATTGTTTATCATAAAAAAATTCTCTTATAAAAAAATCATTGAAACATTAAGAAAAGTATAGAAAATTAATTAAGAGAATTCTTAACAGTACATATATACATATATCTATAGGATTAACGATAGCTTACTGGGTAAGGTGATCAACTTTTATCTACAAGATTGCAAACTTGAGCCTCGATTAACTTAATTTAGGGGCACTCGGATAGTATTACTTGCCCATACAGAAAAAATACAAGTTAAAGTCGAGTATATGATCTACTAGGTGTTTTGAAGTAATAGGCAAGAAACCTTATTCAATCTATATTTCATCTCAGTCAATACTCATCAGCAAGACGTAATTCCAATCTAGATGGAACTGATGCAACTCGTAGGATTGGAACTTGCATCACATTCTGACACGTTAACACTCAGGCATTTGGGCAGCGAGTACTCACTTGGCAAATGAGTTACAACAACATCACTATTGCAACGTTACATCATCACTGATTCATTATCACAACAATTCAATTCAACGAGAACAATATAGCCTAAAATGTAGTCACATTGAATTTCTCATTTGGTTGTCATCAGAGATCACTATAATTTTATTCAGGTTAATCACAAAAAAGTACGTTGCAGTTTAAGGCACAAACATTTATTTGATCTGCGCGGCTGAAGAGTAATCGATTCCTTAATATAGTAAAAATTACTTTCTTAATATCCATGAAAAGTTAGCATTGTCATCTGGTCTAGTCTAGTCTATAAACATTGAGAAGTTTATCAACTTCAACGGAAAAAGGTAGTCGACCTGCAATTACTGTTTATTCACAAAGTAAATATAACGAAAGATGTATTAAAGGATACATTTCAAAGGAACATGAAGGTAACTATGAGTTCAAATCGAGGACGTTCGTCTAGATATGGGGAGGATAAGTGGGCTTAGACATATCACTTACTTGTTCTTATAAGTCAACTAAAGATCAGATGGTAGATGAGAAATAATAAACGAGATACACTATCGGAGGAAGCCGATTATACTTTCAGTCAAGAGTCTTAGCTTACATGTCCCTTTTTGGTGTCAAAAGGACAAATGTCTAATAATTCAGCCCTGCTAATTACAGCTTCTTAGTTATCTTTCAGTCACTTTACTCGCATAGCTGGTTGAGTAAGCTGTGTAGGAAGCTAGTCTATCGGAACTGTACGATCACGAAACATAATGAATACCATTAATAGATTATACGTAACAGACGTTAACCAATTGGATATGAATCCCAGGTGTGAATGTCAACAATGGGATGCAGCTGTACACGTAATGAACAAGTTCAGAATACGATGAAACATTTGTCCTGGACTCTACTATTAGATATAATCGGTCGACTATGTATTAAAATCTTTACATGACTTTAGTTTAGTAAACGAGACGGTCATGTTTTCTGAAATTTGAATAAAATCAGCTTCTACCATCAGTTTTCTCTTCATTTTTGTATTGTGCGCTCAAAGTATTCACAGTAGCAATCATCAGTATTTTTGGGACGGTTATAGCAAATATAGGTATTACTTTGATTTCAAGACTACTTTAAATGGATTTTTTACTGTTTCAAATGTCATTTTATTTCATTTACCTAGTACCTAACTATAAAATAGGCGGATATAACTTAAAAACTTTGAGAAACAAAACTATTTTCAAGTCATCAAAGCTTTAGTATTAATCAAAGAAAGAAGATGAGCAGTCGTGAAAAGAGATATAAAGTCCAGAAGAGGAAAAAAAGAAAAAAAACGAGACTTCATTTGTACAAGGCAATTAAAAAAAAGGAAGTAAACCGGCAATTTATACACAACTGTTCAGTAGTAATAGTAGTAGTGGTAGCGTCCAGCTTCATTATATCGCGTCATATTAAATTAATATAAAAATTAGGAAAGTATTTGAAAGAGAGAAAAAATGCCGAATCATATCATTGACATGAATTTTATTTTCACTGCACCCACACTTTTCCCAATATTTTTGGACTTAAAATCCATTGCAATATAAAAGCGTACAGATTTGTTTTGCTCTGAAGGTTAACACTACTTTTATTTTTATATAAGTAACATAATTCTAAATTTGTCGTTTATCAGATCAAATAGCGAGACTTGCGAATAATTTGTACAATTACTAATATCGACCGTAAAATTGTTGTTTTGAAAAGTTTTGACCTTGATCTTCCGTCCCTGTTTTGTACTCTCATGTCAAGACACATCGATAATCGCCCGAAAATACTTCTCGTTTTCCTTTATTAGCTGTCGCAATAATAGAACTTTAATATATTTTGCTGTCTACGTTTACAGATCATATTGATATCTTTATTGCGAGATTACTCTGGATACACAATTTGAATTATATTAATAACATTTGGAATCATTGTCTACTTATAGTTATGTATTACTAGACCAAAAGGAACTCGAACATGCCTCCTGACAATTTAAGTAACGTTCCATATTTTTCTTTGTGTATAACTAATATTTCGGTATATTACCAATTGTCTCTACTCTTTTTTGTAATAACTTTATCATTATTTTAGAATTGATATATTTGGTCTACTACAGACTAATATGTGGGTGAACCAATCAAATTAAGAATAGAAGTCTTAAACTTTGTTGCGAAAGTCATTTGTCCGTCGAATTGAATAGCATTTTGGCATTATAGCTGATGTCAGCTCATGATAAAAATCCTTGCTTTATTTTCAATATAGGGTTGTGAAGATTGTTGATATATTATATTATATTACGCCTGTTACTCCCAATGGAGCATAGGCGGCCCACCAGCATTCTACAACCCATTCTCTCCTGGGCCTTCTTTTCTAGTTCCATCCAATTCTTGTTCATTTTCCTCATGTCTATCTCCATTTCTCGACCTAATGTGTTCTTTGGTCTTCCTCTTTTCCTTTGGCCTTGAGGATTCCATATGACGGCTTGTCTTGTGACGCAGTTGGGTGCTTTCCTCAATGTGTGTCCTATCCACTTCCAGCGCTTCTCCCTGATTTCTTGCTCCGCTGGGATCTGGTTTGTTCTCTCCCACAGTACGTTGTTGCTAATAGTGTCCGGCCAATGGATCTGAAGTACTTTGCGTAGACAATTGTTAATAAACACCTGTATTTTCTGAATGATGGCTTTCGTAGTTCTCCAGGTTTCTGTCCCATACAGTAGAACTGTCTTGACGTTTGTATTGAAAATCCTGACCTTGGTGTTAGTTGACAGTTGTTTTGAGTTCCAGATGTACCTCAGTTGTAAATATGCTGCTCTTGCTTTGACGATCCGCGCCTTCACATCTGCATCAGATCCACCATGTTCATCAATGATGCTGCCCAAATACGTAAAGGTTTTTACATCTTCCAAATCTTCTCCGTCAATTGTGATTGGATTGGTGCATTCTGTGTTGTATCGGAGAATCCTGCTTTTCCCTTTGTGTATATTGAGACCTATTGCTGCTGAGGCTGCTGCCACACTGTTCGTCTTCTCCTGCATCTGTTGTTGCGTTTGCGATAGAAGGGCCAGATCGTCTGCGAAGTCTAGATCATCCAACTGCATCTTAGATATCCATTGTATCCCGCGCTCCCCTTCAGACGTTGACGTCTCCATGATCCAGTCGATCACCAGGAGAACTTGATAAAAAATCATGGACCGATTCAAGTTAGACCACCATTGAAATCCTGAAACCACTTACTTTAATTCGTAACCCTAAATTCTAATGTTAACACTTCATACTACCTTAGTAAGGTAGGTGAGTTGCCTCAAGGTCACTTTGGTGTCACTTAAAAGTCGTCCATAAATTATAGTTTCACCAATCAGATGTAATAACAGACAGAAAAAGTTGTGAAATTAGAAAAGTAGAACATGTAAACGATAAATATCATTTAACCATTAGACCACTGAGCCGGCATCCAACGGTGTTAATGTCTAACTTCAACCAATCCACGAAGTTGCGCCACCATATACCATTGTCTTCAGTGAGCTGATATCTCACAACAGACCTGGTTGTACTCCACTGGTAACGGCTTCCCACTAGAACTAGAACCACGCCCTAATACGGGCACGCATCTGCTTGCGCCTCACTGGACGCAAAAAAGCCACAGTAAAAAGACCCATTAGAACCGAACTGAGTAGCGAGGAAACCAAAAGTAGGTTCCAGGAACAACTGAGGTCACACTTAGGTAGTTCTGAAAACGAGGCTGACCCAGATGCTGCTTGGAAAGATATACAAACAGCTGTGGAAACAGCAGTGACATCTATTAGCGACTTAAACCACAGAGTTACAAAGAACCAGTGGATTTCTTCAAAGTCTATCACACTGATGGATTCTCGCAAACTCGTCCCATCAGGTTCCGAACATGAGGAAGAGCGACAACAAATCAGATCTAGGTTAAGAAAAAGTCTAAGAAACGACCGTGAGCAGTGGTGGGCAACGAAAGAAAAAGAGATGGAAAAGGCGGCGACTATAGGGAACACAAGACAGCTTTACAGACTAATAAAAGAAACTGGAATTAATAAGTCAAGTGTAAGTGAGATTATATCGGAAAAAGACGATACACTCATCTGCTCCCAGTCCAGGCGTTTAGAACGATGGGCGGAACATTTCAGAGAACAGTTCAGCTGGCCTTCAGCTACTCTACAAATACCCTCCATTCCCAGACAGTGTGAATGGAACATTGAAGTAGGTCCCCCAACTCTTGCTGAAGTTCAAAAGGCTATAGTCAATCTGAAACGAGGAAGGGCAGCTGGTCCAGATGGATTGGCTCCAGAGGTCTTTAAGGATGGTGGTCCAATTTTAGCGATTAGGTTGACTAATATTTTAGCTAAAATCTGGGAGTTAGACGTTATCCCATCTAACTGGTCACAATCACTTATCGTCCCAATATATAAGAAAGGGTCAAAATCATCCTGTGACAACCACAGAGGGATTAGTTTAACTAATATAGTATCTAAAATACTAGCCTCGATAATTATCAGATGCCTAACTAAGACTCGTGAACTGCAAACACGAGAAAATCAGGCTGGCTTCAGACCTGGTCGTGGCTGCATTGACCACATATTCACCATTCGTCAGATTCTAGAACACAGGGATACTTATCGGCGTCCGACAATGGTGGTCTTTCTTGACTTAAAAGCAGCATTTGACTCGGTAGACCGCGAGATTTTGTGGCAGTGTCTGTCATTGAAAGGCGTACCCCAGAAGTACATAAACCTTGTAAAGGCTCTTTACTCGAACACTACTAGTCGAGTCAGAGCTTATGGCGAACTGTCATCTACTTTGGCAACCTCAAGTGGTGTCCGTCAAGGCTGTCCACTTTCCCCATTTTTGTTTAACTTCATCATAGATCTACTGATGGAAATAACTTTCTCGTCGACTGAGTTCTCGGGTATTGATCTCCTACCAGGAGGTCCACTTATCGACTAAGAATACGCAGATGACAGCCCTGTTTGGTGAAGACGCTGACAAAATGCAGAGTCTTCTGGTAGCACTGAGCAACAATGCCAGGATGTTTGGAATGCGCTTCTCTCCCTCGAAATGCAAGTTATTGCTTCAGGACTGGACTGCGTTAACACCTGAACTAAGGATAGGGAGTGAAGTAGTCGAACGCGTTGGCAACTTCACTTATCTTGGAAGTCTGATCAGCCCTAATGATTTGGTATCGGACGAAATCTCAGCACGGATTCGAAAAGCTCGTTTGGCTTTTGCCAACTTACGTCATCTATGGCGAAGGCAAGATATCCGTCTATCAATAAAAGGAAGAGTATACTGCGCGGCAGTCCGTTCTGTTTTAATTTACGGCTGCGAAACATGGCCATTAAGAGTAGAAGACACTCGTAAGCTATTAGTATTTGACCACAGATGCCTTAGAAATATTGCTGGCGTCTGCGGGGATCACCAGGTAAGTAATAGTGAGGTTAGACGCCGGGTTTTAGGGAATGATGGTAAATCTGTTGATGAGGTTATGAATCTTCATCGACTGAGATGGTTCGGCCACCTGTTACGTATGCCCGAACACCGATTACCACGACGTGCAATGCTATCCGGTATTGGAAATGGTTGGAAGAAAGTTAGGGGCGGCCAAACCAAAACGTGTCAGCAGTGCTTGAAGTCACTAACTTCTAGTCTGAGCCATGTTGGTAGATGCAGACTACTTGGTTGGGGTCCGCGTGACTATCGTAACCAGTGGTTGGAGACTCTTGGTGACATGGCTCAGAATCGATCACAATCGCGTCGGTGTATACACTCCCTGTCTTCCCTTAAACTAAGAGATTAAAATCACTTCATATCTTTCTTTCTACGAACTAATTCTTTCTTCTTGTACTATATCTCTATATGCAATCTTTCTCTTATATATTACTACCTTTGACCTAACCACTGCTATGAATCCGGTGTTCATCTTGTTGTGCTGATGCGGTATGGCAACCTGGACCGATGCACATATGTGCCTGGTCCTACGTTGTAGCTGACTGACTGACTGAGAACTCCAGGAGTATCTCTTGGAGTCAGTCACCAGTGAGCAGACGATTATTATCAGAAGGGGTTTGTGGAGATTTTAGAAATTTTCACAGATTGAAATCATGAGTCAGTTGAAGCTAGACCACCATTGAAAACCTGGAAGCACTGGACGGCCGTTTCGTCCTAGTATGGGACTCCTCAGCAATGCGCATCCACGATCATTTAAATAATTAAAAATGACAGTCATTAAATGGGAATAATATCCCATCAAAATATATAGTTGGCTACTAAGAATTGACTAATCAAGAATTAAATTACTATGAATTTTTCTAAATAATTCTAAAGTTCATAAAATATATTATACAAACGAGTGGAATAGATTGTATTGATAACATAGGAATTCCTCAACGTTACAAGATTCCATCTATCTCTGAGTAGCAAACCAATGACTTGTAATCAGTTATTACTGAACTAAAATATCACATCTTCTATACATTTTTAACCGATTTAAAACATAAAAAAATGATTGTATGATCGATGTTAATTGATTCAGCGACAGGAAATATGCCCCAATAAAATTATTCAGACTATGTAAGAATAGGAATACAATTCTAAAGTAGGGAAATTCTCCACTTATCATCTAACATGACTTGAATTTTTTAGTTTCCAAGGTTGTTAATTCTGAACACTTGTGTAATTTGAAGAGCATTTATTATTTCAGCATATGCTACTAGAATATTTGTCATTAATTTTATTCTACGTTTCTTCTACAAGCGAGTGCTTTTAAACTGAACATTTTTTTAGCCAAACGTTAGATCAAGAAACAAGTCAGAAGATATGTGATAGGGTATAAAGGTGCAGTATATAAATTAACGTTTTTCAAAACAAAAAAATATTTAAACTAAAAATTTATAGGTTTAATTTATCACCGATGGATCGCATTTAAGGTAACACTGGTAACTAGAGGGCACCGGATAGCTGTCTCGTCCTGTAAGTCATTCGTTGTTCTAATGGTCAAACGTTTACAGACAGATCTGAAAGTTTGTGGCTCGATTCCTGGTAGGATTTTGAATGGAAACTGATGAAGAGTCCTAAACTAGGGCGAAACAATTGGCTGATACACCCCGTAGTTTCCAATGTTACTCTAAATGAAATGAATGAAACCTACGAATTAAACTAATCACAACACAAACTACTTCAGATCAGCCAGAATCCCTGGTTTTTTTGTTCCAATTTCATAATTAAACGCAGAAATATCATATCTACCTAGTTGTTTGGTTAAAGTTTCAATTTCAAACGCTTTTTTCTCCAACTGTTCTATATCCTTATCGAACTGATCAATTTTTTTCAGGGCATCACTTAATGAAGCAACTAAACAGGATTAAAAACAAACAGAAAAAGGCAAATAATGAGAAATTATTGGAAGAACTAAGAATAAATTACTTTAAAAACCTTTTCGTAATTACGACGTATAAAGGTGATACGAAACAGTGATAGTTACAAATGATTAGTTACTGAGAAGTGATTAACGTCATGTTTGTCTAATTCATTTTAATGCTGATCGTATTTTATCGATCAGTAAATTGCAATGTGCCAACTAGTCTACTGGACTCAATGTCTCATGTATTATGTTTTTATATTAGATGGTTGAAAGTAGTTAGAAGGAAATCGCAGTCGCTCAATAGAACATGATTATTATCAGGGACAAGATAAACAAGACATTGGTCACAACTCAGTGATGAACCAATTATTAACACATATATCTTAGTTCTACAGGAGGCCAGTCACGGCCCAAAAAGCTTAATGATAAGGCCTCGAACAGTATAAATGGGATCACAAGAATACCAAGTTCTATCAAGATCATAGTTACACCTTGTACGGCAAGTCTCAAAGGGCATGAAATCTGCGTTAAACAGGGTTTCATGGTGAGTGCTTTCATCGACATAACATCAGTGATTAAGTTGCTTACGACGAATTAACTTCGGGTTATTCAGAAAATTTGATTAAATTGAAGTATATATTACCTATGAAGCTGCAGTACCAGACAAAGGCTACATCAGTTACTTACAATTCTTAATCTGTATAGTTCCCTCTTTGATGGTGAAGTACTTATTATCAATGGTTAGAAAAGATGAGTAAAATGGGACAAAACCTGTTACAGTTGTACAGTTTCTGTGTCTATTCACTATGTTCATATTTATCTTGATTAACGTGTCCATTTTAACTTCCTATTCTTTTATAGCATTCGAAACTAACCATTCATATCCGCCTTTCATCATGTTAACTTTCTCTCTTGTAGTACTGACGTGAGGTTCGTCAGTCAGTTACAATCAATATAGAGCTTAGTACACATATGTGTTGATTCAACACGATGAGATGCAATTGGCAAGATGAACAGCAACAGTTTTGCAATGACGATTGTGACGATAATAATGAGAAAGATTCAAAATTGAGAATATAATTCAGAAATATAGAAGAAACGGTATGTGCGAATGAATATTGAAGCACAAGACCTAAAAGAAGATAAAATGTGAATAAATATGCATTACTGTGACCTATTCTGATAGATATCACCTAATTATTGACCATGATAATCCTACAGATACCAAACAAATGGTCTGAACCCATCAACACCTACCCAAAAGTCAATAACTTTACAGACTGATACCGAATCTTGATTTGGCCACTCTTGATTGTTAGTGATCTCATCTTTTAAATCTTGAATTTTCTATTAGCGAGTATTTTCTGTATATTTATGCAATAAAACAACCTGCACTCATGTGACATATTTCTGTTATCTTCCGAGTTCGTCCAATTCTAACATCGGTATAAAAGTTTCCTATACATGAGGCCAAACCAAGTCATCAGAAAACTTCTGAAGGATAACTGAATCAAAAATATACGCACAAATGAATAAGAAATATATGTGCGTCACTCGCAAAAGCTTGCGCCGGATTTTTAGTCAATCATGTACACCAATTCGTCCAGAAAGTGAAACTGAACCTTAATCAATAATATGCCCCGTCAGTATTTTACATTTATCATCTGACCTATGTTCGATTGACCCAGAGTATCATTTTAAAATTGGACTGTCTATCTGCTTCTCTAATGGAAAGATATAACACTGAATGGACAGTAAGTCTACTTTGCCTCTTGTTAATCCACAGATCATATGTTAATCAACTAGCTATATTTTACGTTGGTTTACAAATAAATTACTTATAATGAACCAAACAACGAAATCGGATTTTAACATCAATTATAGTATCAAACTTACAACGGTTGTTCACATCAATTAATTTTCTTGTCATATCATTTGTATTTGTAGTTAATTCCATGTAACGTTCGCTTGAAGCTTGATTCATACGTGTTAATATATTGACATCGGAAACAAGACCTACAAAAATATAGATTAGGTCATCCAAGATGTGATTTTAAATCATTATAAAAGAAGTTTTATGTGCAAAAACAAAACAAGAACTTATTTCCCAGTGTGTTAAAACAATCAATTTCTAATACTTTTAAGTTTAAACGCAATTCATCCTGCTTGTAATTTTCGTTTTCATTCGGTTACCTTTAGTGTATTATATTACTTGCTGATATTCCGTAACTGATGTTAATGACAATCACTTTTGAGCATACAATTTGTAATGTCATTACGTTTTCGTGCGATATTTCTAGGTACTTCAAGAAATCGGTGCCATTTAGTCGAGTAATTATTGTAACTTCATTTCCTTGGTATTCTTAATAATTTATACTTTTTTGCATGCTTAGCGAACATTTTTTTATCTGTAAAAGCGTCTATATTTAGTGTGAACAGTTCCTATTTCATATTATTGTCTGGAATGATTGTATCGAAATGTCCAAAAGCCGAGAAAAACTGACTCGCGAGGAGCAGGTTGGGTTTCGTTCTGGTCGAGGATGTATTGATCATATCTTCACCCTCCGCCAAATGTTAGAACACCGCTATACTTATCAAAGGCCAACAGTCGTAGTGTTTCTTGACATCAGGGTTGCCTTCGACTCGTCGGACAGGACTGTTCTCTGGGATTGTCTATTGAAGAAGGGTGTGCCTGAGAAGTTTATTAACATCCTAAAAGCCCTATATAAAAACACCTCAGGCAGAGTGAGGGCATACAACCACCTCGCTCCATTGTTCCATTCGAGCAGTGGGGTTAGGCAGGGTTGCCCAATCTCACCATTCCTCTTCAACTTTGCCATCGATGACATTCTGAAAACAGCTCTGATGAATGTAAGTAATGGTGGTGTGGACCTGTTGCCTGGAGAAAGACTTCTCGACCTTGAGTATGCGGATGATATTGTCTTACTGTGCGATAATGCCCAAGGCATGCAATCCGCACTTAATCAGTTGGCAATCAGTGTCCGTAGGTATGGTATGTGCTTTGCACCTTCGAAGTGCAAAGTACTTCTACAAGACTGGCAGGATTCTAATCCTGTACTCACTCTGGATGGTGAGCAGATAGAAGTAGTCGAGAAGTTCGTGTATCTAGGTAGCTGCATAAGTGCTGGTGGTGGCGCGAGTGATGAAATCAATGCACGTATAGTGAAAGCCAGAGCGGCTTATGCCAATCTGGGACACCTTTGGCGTCTTCGTGATGTTAGTCTGGCTGTAAAAGATCGGATTTACAACGCGTCGGTGAGAGCAGTTTTGCCCTATGCTTGTGAAACCTGGTCTCTCCGAGTTGAGGACGTTAGACGACTCTCTGTGTTCGATCATCGTTGTCTCCGAAGGATTGCTGACATTCAGTGGCAACACCATGTTAGTAATGCAGAGGTTCAGGATCGTGTGTTCGGTCACAGAGACGATAATCCAATTGGTGTCACCATCTTGAAACACCGACTGCGGTGGCTTGGACATGTTCTACGAATGTCGTCCCAGAGAATTCCACATCGTGCATTACTTGCCGACTCTGGGACTAGTTGGAAAAAGCCGAGAGGTGGTCAGTGTATGACATGGTGTTGTGGCATGAAAGAAAGCTGTACGGGATTGGCTTTTCTTGGTCCTTCACGACTCCCTGGTTGGGGTCCGAGAGATGGTGCAACACAGTGTCTAGAGACGTTATCAGATATAGCTCAGAATAGAAGCCAATGGCGATCGTGCTGCAACCTTCTCTTACTTTCTTTATAAAAAGTGGTTGTATCTTCCTTAACTGAAAGATTTCTTCTGGTTGTACCCTTCTGTTTCCCCCATTATTATTATTATTACACTTCCTTATAATAATCTGGCCGTTATTGTTCCTCTTCTTTTTTTCTTTTACGCTCCTTACCTATTTTTCTCTTCGAATTCTCATTGGTTTGTGTGGCGCATATATACCTGGTGCTTTCTTGTACCAATTATTATGTGTTCAAATAAATAATCGAAATGGCTACTGTGTATTACATAGTCTATCGAAGTACTCAGTCTTTTGCTAGCAAGATGAAATACGTGAACGTCATATGCACCACTTGAATCTAGATTTGTAAAATGCATTGTTTATGGTGCCATTAGTAATATTATAGAATTGTAGCCGAATCCTATGTTCGATATTTCGGATTTTACGCGTCGCTCAAACATCTAATCTTGGTCTTCGAGTGAAATTAACGTCGAAAGACTTAATTCGATTTCGTCACTGTTCATATTTACCACTAACCTTCTTAAACCTAATATAATGTGCAAATTGCCAATATATACACAATAATGTAGCTAAGTGTCGAGGTTTAAATAGCATGCAAAACAACGTAGCATTTTCAAATTTCAACGATCATTGGATGTACCTCCTTGTGTTGGCTTATTTCTTTTAAAAAAAGCCTAAGCGTTGAAAACTGCGCTGAGAAAGTTATCTAGATGTACTGGGTTTAGCTAGATGAACACCAAGTATATTTTTAAAAATCAGCGATCCATTCTGATTTAATTTATGAGTCATATTACACGACATACGAACACAAACACCAGTGCAGTAACAAAATTGAGCAAGTTAAATATCCACAATTCCACCTCTTGTCTCTTCGCTTATTTTTGTGTTACACTGAACTACTTAATTAATATTTAATAGCTTATGTCATTGTCAATAAATTTTGGAGTTTGCAACATGACGTTTCTCTACTGTGATATTATGCAATTGTTAAGGATTTGTATATACCACCGATGTCTTTACTCATTTTCTTATTTGTGATAGTATTTCACCCCACCTTTACGACTCGTTCTCTATTTTCCGTGTTTCTTTTTTAAATTTGACGATTGGAAACAACTCACTCCCTGTGTTGTCCATCGATTCATGGTATGCGGCGTTCTACATTAATTTTTATGCGATTAGTCCGAGGACGCAATTTCTTATTGATTATCCTTTCGATCTATTACCAATTCTTGGATACCACAGAATTCAATATGTGTAAATTTATTGCTTATATTGTTTGCGTAATATTATCGTTATTCATACAAATACAGTATTTTGATTTACCCATCAGAGTCTTAGAGATTTCATACCTTTGGGAATAATTTTGAATACTTATTACATTTTCCGTTGATACCTTATTGCATCACAACTTGGATGTATTATAAATAAATACGATAGAAATAATAACTAGGAATGATATTTTTAAAAGGATAACTTTTATTATTTTGAAATGTATAATGAAAAACAAAGAAATATATACTGTGATGGACAATCTTCGGGACCGTTGTGGTGTTATTCTGGCTGTAGAAGTTCAGGTTTACAACGGGTCAGAAGGGAGGACAGTTCTGCCTTATGCTTTTAAAACTTCACTGAATTAGGAATGTTCAGTAACTCGATTCATAACCGTCATTATGTTCGAAGGACTGATTATATCTAGTGACAACATCATGCTAGTATAGCTGAGGTCTGGCAATGTGTGTTCGGGCACAGTGATGACAACTCAATTGATGTCACTATCTTGAAACACCGAATTCGGTGATTTAAACATATTATGTGAATGTTATTCCAACAACTTTCGCACTATGTATTAAGCGCCTATAGTGGCACTGAGTGGAAAAAGTGGAAGGATCGTCAGCTTATAACATGGAGCCGTAGTGTGGAAGAAGGATTATATGACTATTATCACAACTTCCAGGTTAAGATCCTAGAGATAGCCCAAACAAATGAAATTTTTCTCTACATTCTTCATAAAAGCAAAACGAAATCACTTTATTGAAAGAAATTCTTCACCGTTATATTTTTAACTGGACTATAACTTAATACAACAGGTCATCGACCAAATGCTAAGTGCACGCGATTGGCCAAAACTTGATATTCTTTTTAAGGAAATGGGGTACATTCCATTGCTGAAAAAGTGTGACTTAAATATATATATACTTCCAATCACCCCCCTTGCAAACCTTATTTCTCTTCAATGTTATTTCTTTATTCCTTGTAGTGCATATTATTTTTGTGACCAGCTTTACGACGAATTTGTCATATTAAGTAAAATAAAACACTTCTAAACAAAGCGACCACAATTAAGGGGTTAAATTTTCCCTTTGTTGATATTAGGGACTGAGATCGATTGGTATCTACTGTTATATTTCCATACTGGACAGATCGCAACGATGCTAAACTTAGTAGTAAATTGAATATATGGTTGAAATAAGGTTAACAGTTAAAATCTGGGAAGTGTGTTTTGTCCTATTTGGGACTTATCAGGTGGATGTAGCACCTACACCCCAATGTTGATGTTCATATTGATTACAATTCAATAACAATGGCTTTGAACAACAACACGATATTCACTAAGCTACTTGCTCTAAACAATCGATAACCTGTTCAACAGGTATTGAGACATTAATAAAAGTTTGTAATTTGCTGTTATTGAGATCAGGACTGAAATTAACCGGTCTCTGTTGACATACTTGCATCCTAAGCGAATCTCATTTCGCTACAGGTCTTAGTATACTCGAATCAATTATCCATACTTTGAAAAAAATGTTGAAAATATCCACAGACTTACATTCAAAGTCATATTCCAGATAATCACGAACAGCTTTAGTTGCTCGACTAATTAGTGAATTATCATCAACTGAGGAATTTGATATGTCAGCAACTGTTTCATTTTTTGTAATTGGATTATTTTTACCTTGTGAATTTTTTTCCATTTTGAAAGTGATGGAAATTCTAAATCGTCTTGATATAGGTAAGTAAATAAATAAAATGATATCACTTACTTTGAGTCTGATAAGTAAACAATATCTAGCTTTACAAACTGTAATACTTGAACATTGGTGTTGAACTCGATAACATTGCCATTACATAGAGTAGCTAAATATAGAGTTTTTAAAAAAAGACAAATAAATAAATAAATACTAACCTTGTTAAGATGATATGAGAAGTTTAAGAGCATCTCCCTACCGATTATTTAGAGCCAAGGAAGCTTCCGATACAACCAATGGGCTAAATCCAGATTTCAGGTTGAACTACGGACAATGTATATTTATATACCAGAAAATAATCATTAGTCTGTTTGAGCGGTGTATGAACAACAGATATTTTCGTCGAAGTTTTAAGCAAAACAGAAGTCAGTGACTAAAATGACTAAGGGTTGTGTAGCTTAAAAGCAATGAATCCGAAATCGGTCATGTGTTGCTATAGATGGGTAACAATAGACATAATTCCAGTATATAGTTTAGTTGGTCTAGACAACATCCAAGATTTCTAAGTCACATCAATGTACACAGTGATAAGTTAAACAGTGTCATTAAACAATCCTGTTTGCCTTTCATATTTGTTATGTAAATCAAAATATCAACCGAACAGTGAATGTATGCAAATACTCTTCAATAGAACCTGTATTATGCTCTCATTGATCCATGACCTAAATCCAAACTACTGAAAAGACAATGGTTTGTTAACACTGATGGACGACAATACAGACAAAATAAAGTAAGTATTCCTATCATTTTTTTTAAGGTATCTTTGAAAACCAGCCATTTAGGACATGAGTTTAAATGTGTCAGATTCAAGGGTTCCCGCGTTTCTCAAAGATAAAAACTGCGATTTTTAAAAAAACCCTTTTGAAGTGATTAGCGTTGTAATCCGAAATTTGCATTCGAAATTATAAGGTTCATGATAGAAAGAAAAGTCAATTTTCGATTGATTTACTCATTATGAGTTTTATTCAGCATTACATCCGTTTTGATTCAACGTGTTGATCATTCAGTGTAGTATTTGATTGTTTTCCCAGTATGATATTTTCCTCTGTATAATATACAATATTCTTGTATTCGATTGACATGAACTATGCTCAATATGTGATTTGTTATATATGTGATTTCATCCTAATTATTAATCAAAATGGGTGTACAATCAATATATAAACCAGTGTATTTTAGACTACATTCGTTCGTTGTCGTCGTCATAGTGTTTGGGTCTAATAAATCTTCACCTATACCAGTCTTGTGTTCTTACTTTCGCATCATGGGAATTGCCGAGGTCCCTCGTTCCGAGTATAAATGATGAGCGTTTTTCCGGCACAGCAATCAGCGACGACCAAATATAACAGTTCAACTACTATACTCAATTACTAACTAACACACGATTTAAAAAAATGAATTTTTTTCTAAACTCCCAAGCTTTCTCACATTACATACTATCAATGTAATCCATAACAATTCAGACAAACAAGCATACAGTAAAATCATTCAAGTAAACGAAATAATTAGAAGAGAACACATTGACAGAACTCAAAATTAAGCTAATTCTCCATATTTTTTTCTCTCATTTCAACAGAAAAATAAAATGATACTGAAAAACGACGTAAGAAGAAAAATGAATATGAAGTTTTTTTCTAAAAAACAAAAAACAAAACAAATTATCTGATGTGTACAGGTTATAGTATACATTTGGGCGAGCGTGTGTGTGCGTGCATGGGTACATATACAATCAAACAAAAAATAAGTATCAACATAAGAATCTTAATTACATGGATCTATTTATTTATTTCTTCCGATTTAAAAATGATTGAATGCGTTGTTTGGTATCACTGAATTGTAAATTTTTTACCATCGCATCTGAAGCTATTGCATAAGCATCCATTAATGACATAGAAGCCTGTTAGGTTAAAAAAATAAAAACAAAATGAAAACCCAAATAAAACACTAGTAAGAAGGGTCTGTGTTTAACTATTGTCGATACCAGGGACTATTAATGCCCCCTAATGCCATAATACAACCGAAGGTTGGAAGAGTCCGCTCCACCTCTCGAAATGCTCTCATATATAACCATGCGTATACAGCCACTACCAGGAAAGTCCTACTCACTGCTTTCTCGTGGAGGAAATTGAGGACAAAAATCTAATGTCCCATCAGTTTGGTGGGTACGGAGGATCCATCTAGGACATTTGGAAAACCCTGATTCCAAACCAATGGTATACATGGGCTTCAGGATCCTGATGGGACAAATGGCGTATGAACCCATACTTGATCACTGGGTGCCATGAAACTGCATCTCCTAACGTTAATCCACTGCCTTGCGGATTAGATCTATAAACCAAAGGTTCAAATGATAGCTCCCTGAGAAAACCACCTGCTTCTGTTTGAGCGCCGCGTAGCATCCAAGCCCACACACATGAAATGATGAGTGTGATGCATATATATTTTATTGTCCCTTTATATAAATCTTCTAACTGAACGCTTGAATCGGTTTCCTAAGCTCTTCTAATAACCTCAGGCTAAATCTACACGGCGACTTGAATACGAGGGAAAACGCGCGAAGTGTAAAAAGAACACATTACTCCAAGGTTAACAAAGGTATGGAAAAGTAAGGGTATTTATACTATTACAGGCGGCCTTGGGCTTCTGGAACCATACTAACTATAGCAGTCTCATGGATAATTATCCAACCCAAACTGCGGCATATGTTTCTGTTTTTCAGATGTTTCTGCGAAAATTCTATTCGACGCCGATCGGATAGCAAACTTACTGGGATTTCTGGACCACTAGGGACTCGTCGAGAGATATTTTCGGGACTATCCTAACACCTTTATACCAATATTTGTGTTTAAATAAACCAAACAAATAAAAAAGCACTGATAAGTTTATCTAAGCCGCCAAGTGTGTATCCTTGAAGCGGATTGTGTTGATGTAGTGTTACGTGACAAGTCTCAGTACATTTTGTACATATCAAGCAGTGGAAACCACGGAGCGTGTTTGCTGAAGTAAATCAAACTGGGATATATATAACAAAACTTGCATAATTTCATTAATGTCATCTAATATAGAATAGGTGGAATGTAACTAACAGTAGGACGAAACGTGCATCCTGGATTCCACTGTTAGCCACATTCCAACTATTCTACATTAATAAATTGGATAGCTATAGAGCCATGATAATAAAAACATCATCAGTCACTTTGTCGACTTCGCTAAGAAGTTTCAAAATAACCTCCATTAGTTGAGGTAGTCTTAGTATATTAACTAGCTTCTAGAGATTTTTCCGAGAAATTATTGGGGAGAGTCAAGATCAGAAAATCAAATCCAAATATAATATGTGATCGGAATTTTATTATTTTTAAGGTATTGCAAATGATTCCGAACCGTTTCTAGTAGATGCAAGTCGCCAACTTTACAAAATGACATATATACAAGGACAACGAAAACAAATACTTAAAACGTTTACACTCCTTTTTCAAGTTAGTCAGCATTAAAATATACAGTCATAGATTTAAAACAAACTGTATAGACTTCTATCTTAGCGCTCATTTAATATCGTCAGATTATACATGATATATGGTAGTTGAAATAAATGCACTATAATTTTGATCCAAAGTTAGTATCTATCTCTATCTATCAGTTGATTAAATAGTTCATAATTGAGTAACTATTTCTAATTACATGTATCTGATTATCAACAAAACTTGATGGATTAATGCTTCACACAATAGTCCACAGGAAAGAAAATCATCTGGTAGAAGCGGGACGATGCAGAAAAATACTTAACCACAGAAAAAAGCAAAAAATCAAAATTATTTATTTCCAATAAACTTACTTGTTTGTGAAGAGTTTCTCGACCTAACTGTACAACATCTTTATTATGTTGAGTAATTTCTTTGGCGAATTCAATAGACGCTTCATATAGTTTGTCATCTTCAACTACACGATGAACAAGACCCAATTCGTAGGCTCTATCAGCACTGATAGCTTTGCCTAAAAAAAGTTTTGTTTCTCTTCAGAAAAACCTCAGGGAACAGGATTTTTATAAGACTGAATACATTGCTGAAAAATCATACGAGCAAAAATGTAAGATTATTTGGTTGGAAAGTTCGTGGGGATTAGTCCAATTTAAAGAGATTTTCATCAAGGCCTGACATTACCTAGTGCAATTAGTAACTGGTGAAATCCCAACACGGATGCGAAAATCCCGTCTTTTCGTCATTTTGTGTCGCCACTTATGGAGATGAGATATCCACTTGTCTATCGAAAGACAAGCATACTTGATATAAACGGAGAAACAAAGAAGCTATGACAAACAACGGAAGCTATTTTTGGGGTGTTGTTTCACTTAATTCGAAGCTTGTAAAACAATAACATTTAGTTTTGTCCCTAGTTAGTATATAAACCATAAGCTTTCGTTTGATGTATGACTAACTGCCATAACTTTTTCTATTCCAAAGCCGTCGCAATTTAAACGTAACGTTTAGTACTCTATTTTCTACCCTAATGACCAGCTTGAACATAATTGTATTTTCCTAATTGTTTGTACGTTGTGGACATGTCAGATATCTATTTATTCGTGTATATTTTTTTACGCTAATGTGATTTGGGAATCGGAAATTATTCATGTGTTCCAGTTGACTCGTCATTTCTCTCGCTTGTCAATCAACCAGGTGATAGAATAGTTTTTCGCCTCTCTCTACTCAAGGCCGTTAGTCTCGACTGGGACTTACGCATTTCTAGCCCCAAGGTTAAACCAGTTGGCCTATCATGTTAAGGCCTCAACCTATATCGAGACAACTTCTCTCCTCTATGTTATTGATTAGACAGACCAAAGACGTAACAAAAGTGACAACAGAGAATTTTTGTTTCGATCGCTCTGGAACAAAATGTCTACATCATTGGACGACCTTAAAACTACTCTACAAATTGAGCAAGCGCAGAGTGATGCAAATTGAATGAAGCTTTTGGACGCATTAACGCAGAAGCTCTCCTTTCATTAAACTTCAACCTTTCAATCAGATAAATATGAAAGCATTGCAAATTCCATTTGTGGATTCAGCTATGATCCTGAATCTGGTATCATATTCGATTCTTGGTTTCATCGTTTCGAAAACATATTCCGTGTCGAATGCTCAAATTCCGATGACGAAGTTAAGTTCGCTTACTCCTGAGAAGAATTGGAACACGTGGATATAATAAATATGCAAATTTCATCTTTTAACAACACAGTCCAAATATTACCTAAAATTTCTGGGGAACAATCCTCATCATTCAACATTCGCTACTAGTAAATAAGAACTTTCGTCTAAATCTGAACGAATAGTTTCACAATATTTGGGCGCCGAGTCAATGTGAGACATTAAAGAGGAAGAATGTATTTGTAAAATCTCAGCGAAAGAATTTGAAGTAAATCCAACGTTTCCAATAATAATATTCGGTAATTTTGTTGTTTGATTATATTTTCCTTCAAAAAAGCTTGAACCAGATTGCCAGGAGAAACGTTGGATTTCAAATTCTTTCGCTGAGATTTTACAAATACATTCGTCCTCTTTAATTCGCCACCAGTGTTTTGAAATAAAATCCTATCCAAGAATTATCTCACCTATGTTGGAAAAGTAAATCGAGAATGTGAACTATTTAAAATGAAATTACAGCGGATCAATTAAAATGTCTGGTTTTCATCTATGGATTAAAGAATCCAGAAGATATGGGCACCCGCATTGAGTAGTAATCGAACACGGCTTTGCAAATGGTCACAACCGAGTGTCAACGTTTGTTAAATCTCAAATACGGTA
The DNA here is from genome assembly GCF_000699445.3 of Schistosoma haematobium. Taxonomy (NCBI): domain Eukaryota; kingdom Metazoa; phylum Platyhelminthes; class Trematoda; order Strigeidida; family Schistosomatidae; genus Schistosoma; species Schistosoma haematobium. The sequence goes on from NC_067201.1 coordinate 10,361,800, forward strand.
TCGCAATGGTGCAACACAATGCGAAACTGTTATGTTCTTAGCTTGTACGATTACCGCGAATACGATTGCCAAATTTAGATACGCAGATTTATACAATCAACAAATGACGCATACACCTGAACGAACGGCCTCGAGTCTCGACTGGCCCTTTTCCCTGCCTGTTAAGTACAGAACACAAATCTCAACCTCCGCGATATGAATCGTATATTCCAAAAGTACTGGGTTTATATATAAGCCAAACATACTACATCACACCATAAATAGAAAATAACAACTGTAAAGGATCAAGCCAAAAAGTGGCTGTGATTGCGGTTGACTGTAATTAATAAACTGGATATAACTTAAGAAAAGTAAGTCGTATGATAATAGTTTATAGGTCAAAATGAAGCTTATAATAAGAGGTATATGAATATACATAGTTTAATTACTTAACAATAAAAAAATAAACAGTATTAGTCCATAAATAGATTCCAACAGTTATCACCCATTATTCTCGTCGTGATATAACGGAAACATTCCGATTTCGGTTCAGTTAATGCAGTTAAATCCTCTAAATCTCTCAAACAAAGCACAACAAGCGCATAATAACCTGGTGACAAACCACCATCACTATGTTGGTTTCGTGGAGCATGGCATTTTGTGAAATTATATCCATTCAAGAATCACAAGTGCCGCCACTGTCATCGCATTGGTTACTGACCAGCAAATAAACGCCAGTCAAAACTTCGTAGCGGGAATATGAAACGAAATTCATAGATCCAAATCAAGGAAGTATGTAAACTTATTAGTGAGTGGAAAATCTATTCGTCTTCGGCTAGACACGGCTTCCAACGTTACACTGATTTCTAAAACCACGTGGCGTAAGCTAGGATACCCACGCATTCAACTAACCAAACATGTTGCCCGAAATGAATCAGGAGATATAGTGAAGCTAACTTAAGTCATGTGCGAGGTAAAGTTCAAATAACATAAATTTGATAACGTTTGTTATCTGACGAGTCGGCATGATTTGGATCTAGTAGGCTTAGACTGAATCGAGAAGAATGTTACTTCGAATAGTTCATTAAACGAGGTATTTTCTCATAAGCCTTCCTCTGAATCTATCCAAATTTCTCGTAATATTTCCGAGTCATACATTACAGCCAGATTGCAAGCAGCAAACTCAAGGTCTGAGGACAAATTCGTACAACTAAATGTACAGAGGTGTGACAATAGCAAGTAATTTCTCTCAGGAAACCAATTTCTGAAGCAATTTTGCTTCCCCACAATGAAAGAAAGTCAAAAAAGATCGACCCTATGAATACCACCACTTACCTTGCTCCACAGATTTCCGCCATCAGTGAAGACTTTATCATTACGAACCTAACATTTAACTATTCATAAACAGGTTGTGAAACCACTAAGATGTCGCTTCTAATATCTAGTAAATGCTATTTAAGCTTTAATATTTGATCACAGAAACTTAGTTGAGAAATTCTAAGGAATACTTTCTGACAACCAAGCTAATTACAGGTGTAGAAAGGATGTATTTTTGATACATATTAAAAGCTTTAATGTAAGAAAAATGTTATTTCCTTTGTATTGGACCCATCATCACTTTGGTAGGCATCTATTTCAGTGAAGCTGAAAGTCAGCACAAAGAACCGGACATAGTTTTCCCTTTAATTGATTAATCATCATCCACCAGAATATTAGTCAGTCAGTCAATCAATGTGCATATTTGTACATAGTATTTTGGCCCAAGTCGCCATATTATTAACACAACGAGAGGAAATCAATAGGACGAGTAGCAAATAAGTTGAAATGATGTAACAGCAGTGATAATGAGAAAGATCAAGCGTTGAGAACATGGTCCGAAAAGATAGAAAAAAATGAAGTGAATCCACCACAGCCATTGTGATCAATCCTCAGCCACATCACCCAACGTCTCTAGCACAAAATCCCTAATCATCGATTGCTAGAATCGCAAGGATGTCAATCAGGTAGTCTGCATCTATCTGCAAGATTCAGAACAGTCAACAGCTTCATGGTCTGTTGTTACATATTGGTTTGACCGCTAGTAGCATCGTCCTAACCATTTCTGTACTAGCAAGTAGCGTTTATCGAAGTAGGCAGCGGCTCAATATATATAATACATATCAAAACCATCTCAGTTGATGACTTACAACCTAGCCAATCGATCTGCTACATTTGCCTTATATTCTGTGTTTAATCTAAACATTGCTCACTAGTCATTCCACGTAAAGATAGAAATGCTTCGAAGGCAACTATGATAAAAAATCTTTAGCTTATGCATGTCTTCTACTCTAAAGGAACATGTTTCGCACCAATAGAATAATACAGAATGGATTGGTATATATATATATATATATATATATATATATATATATATATATATATATATATATATTGATTACCTGTTAAAAGTAGTTCATTAGCAGCTCGTAACCCGATCGCTCGAACTAATGATACACCAGGTGTACTACAGAATAATCCTAGTTTAATACTACTGGCTGAAAATATCGCAGATTTGGCTGATATTGCCAAGTCACAAGCTGCAACTAACTGACAACCTCCAGCGACAGCAGGACCATTTACAGATGCTATCGATGGTATAGGAAATTCAGTTAATTTCTCCATAATCTATTAATTCAGAATTTAAACAACAACAAGTTCAGGATACAAATTTGTCTGTAAAAAGACCTGATGAAACAATGCTTATTTATTTATTGGTTGAAAACAGACTTTTGTAATCAACTTTACATTCTATGCTTCTTTTCACGACAATTAATTGATAACTGAGTAGTGACCAATGTGATGTACTTCAAGTCTTTATTTAGTGCCGATGGAATTCTATCAAACAAGTTGCAATGTAGCCTCTAGTCTAAGCAACTCAATATCCCGTACACTATGTTGAGATGTAAGGTGATGGTTGGAGTTAATCGATGGGAAACACTGGATATTTGATACTTTCTCACAAGGTGTATCGGTAATCTTAAGATAAATTATGCTCCCTGGTGCTCAATCAATTGTAAATACGCCTCACGCTTACTAGTTATTCGTGGCGCGGATAGTTCAGTGACCACGTCTCTGACTGTGAAGCTGGATGAAGCGAGAGCATCAGTCCCCTTAAGGTTACAGGTACACGTTGCTTACGAATACCAAATAGCACGGAACTTAGGTCCACGGTTTCCCGTCAACTATACTCAACCATTACCTCACACTTTTTTCTCGAAATATCTTTGATTATGTAGCGATGAAACATTTCTATTAAACAAAGACACTGATAAAAAGTTCCCTAGATTTGCTGAAGCAACATTGAATTATTCAAGGTATACACTTATGACCTTGTTGTAGATTAAGACTAAGGTATGGAATTTTCTGGTTTCGGGGGACTGGGAGATTTTTTCCAAAACAAAACGGAGTCTATGAGAACTAGACAAATCGGATAACCAATACATAACACTTCAGTCATTAACGCACCGTACGATGGATGAAATATAATAGAAGTCTTGTGAAAAAGATGTACTGCTCAAGACCACAGAATAATTTAATTACATTCGAGTTAGTTGAATTGTATATCGATTATTGAATACAAAATTTATCAAAATTATTGATCGTCACTTTAATGTAAAACTACAGCGCATTAATATAACGGAAATGCATGGAAAACAAATTAACTGCATACTGGGTAAATCGACACATGAAAATATATTGAAAATCAATGAGCGAAGTTCACCGAAAACCAATGTGAATTGATCTTTCCCTACGTGTAGTAGCACTTACGGATTTAACATCTTCAACAATATTACTAATTAAAGATGATTTCTTAGAACTGGTTTTGACTATAGGGATTTGAATAACTGTGTTTATCATATTAATACTTTAGTTATAAGGATAGATTCATGTGAACTGGTGGTATATGAAAGATCTAACTAGTATTTATCACTTTGCATGGTCCACACTCATGATATGATAACAAAATCTGAGCAAAATAATGGTATATACCACAATAAATTACTCTACTTTACTACATGGCGTTAAAAAGTTCAGTGAATTTGGTACTCAGCGGTTTTTCGACACAATACTGACATTAAGTTAGGCCATAGACGTAAAGCACAAGACAACAGACGTGTACTGATTTATATAGTTTCAAACCATCAACCAAAATGAGTAAATTACTTCATACACCGTACATATAAGAAAACCCATTGTTGTCCAAGGTGACCACGAAAAAGAGAAAACATTAGAAAGGTGAATTTTAGACGTGACATTAATTCATGAAGACGTTAACTACTGCCTTGAGATATGCTAGAAATGAGATAGTTTCACAATATGGTTGAAAGTTAGTTCTTGTGTGACAAAAACATGTTTCTTATTACATACAAGTAGCCAACCATTTCATTATTATAACCTTACCTAACTACTTCGTACTTCCGCTTTTCTTCTGACTCACCACTTCATTTTCTTTAATTATCTAGCTCAGGAGTGTGAAGGAATGAAACCAAACATTATTGCAAAAGGTTCTGTGTCGACTTAAATGAATGTAATATAGCAAGTGTAAGTTAATGAAGTCAGCTTTATGCCACATATTTTTTATATCTACTGATACTACCTGGTTGATCAAATCAAATAGGATGTATATGGGTTTAATCATCCACATTTCATTAAACAGTATTATACAGAAGTAAGGATATTTAATAAGTTTAGATAATCAGTAAGCTTAGTAGTCATCACTCTGAACCATATACGAACATTGTAAGCTCTTTTGCGGTGATATATAAACTTCCTAAAACCATTTGTTGGGATATTGTTAGTATTGTCACAATATTGTGTTGAAAATGCGCTACACGAGTTAAGATGACAATATTATAAGAGAACAGTAGGGGTTAAACAACCAACGAAAAAAATATGAATAGTGTATATTAAATAATTTGACTGAGTCATATCTAATAACACCTCGATTCAATGAGTCGCACACCATCTTCACTCCCATACAGAAGGCCATGATGAATCAACGACCCCTAACCAAGTACATCTATACTTCATTGCACATTTCAAACTGACCACTGCGTTGCTTTGCCATTCTGCATTAGTGACGTCAAACGATACATGATTTGGAAGTCTTTGGCATGAAATGCATGAAAAGCGATCAAGCCATCAAAATCCTGTGTTCCGAGATCTTAACACCAGTCGAATTATCATGTTAGAACACGAATATCCGGACCTCAGTATTGAAGTAGTTCACTAAGTGTAGCTTTCTGTATTTGGCTTTGAGCCGTGCTTTATCCGTAAGGGCTAGTGATAATACCCAGTAGACTATACAGAAATAGGTGACACAGGACTCGAGTCCACAACCTGGTGATTGAAAATCAAACGCCCTAACAACTAGACTACAACAGTATTACTAATGTAATGTTCTCACTGAATGTAAGTAATCGGTCAAATACAGTTACAGATACTTATCCTATATGGCCCAGGTTGTCTATAGTAAGTGATTCAGTTACTCAAACTTGATCGAGCGAAACAGTAAGATTAATAGAATATAAATCAATTTACCTCTGATGCTGTTGAAAAGACTTTTTTAGAGTTTGTATCAGAAAATTTGATAACCTCGTGAAGATTATGTCCAGAAGAAAAAAATCCTCCTTCACCAGTAATCACTAAAGCTTTAATATTCTGCGACAACTTGATCGAATCCAAAACCATGAGAAGTTCTTTCATCAACGGCAAAGAAAGTGAATTAGCACTCGTAGGATTATTCAACGTTAAAATATGTACCTCGTTATCGATTGTCGCCGATTTAATATAAGACTTGAAAAATGGGATGAATAACAAGTAAAGAACAAACCAGATGTCGTACGAAACGGAGACGAAAACATGAGAACAATTTCGATGGGTTTACATATAATACACATGGAAGATTCATTGTAGTTTAGTCAATATAGTGATGATTAGAATGAGCCTAAAAATGAAGGAGACAATAAAGTGTTAATTTATTTCATTTCGAATAAAGGATTTGCACATGGTCAGGAGGAAACAAATATTACATTCTTGGTCCTGAAAAACTTGAGGAAATCAGTAAACCGCATTGAACATAGCCTTATTACTGATAGGGACAGGTTAATAGATGGAGTTCCTACGATCAGGTAAATTTTGAAAAACAAAAGCTAACCTTTCAGCAAAATTACAGGCTCTACGACTGTCATATGTACTATGACTCATACTGTGTAATGAGACCTTATTTGTTAATAGGCCACTATATGTTATTAACCATGTTTTATTTCACCATAGTAGTTAGTCAGTATACAAGAATATGAATAAATACTTTGGGCAAAAACTCAGTAGAGAAGCATTTCAAGTTACACATTTAATTATGCATAACGCCAACTGTCAGGATGTTTAGCACAGATGAGTAGCTTGATGAATATGATGGTATCTCACTAGTCATACGTGCTCTAGACAAAATAATTAGTGAATGATGGGGTGGGTTTAGTTAAAAATATCTCCGAGGAAACTTTGCTAACATTAAAAGATTTTAAAACCTCAAATAGCTGCTCATCAGGCTTTTGGATTCTTCCTGAACTATGAAATACAGCAGAATGTAAGTAAACGGCACAAAACAATTTACAACAAGAGGATATCGACTAGTAGTGTTCCTTTCTAGATGAGGAAAGCATGTAAGTAATATTTATATCATGAAAAGCATGAATTTCAAGTCGAGAGTGTTTTATTCTGTATGCTTACCAAATTCAATTGTTTTATTAATTTCAGCTTGTAAACAGATGTTAGAGTGGACAAGTGTTTTCGATAGCTTCAAATCCTACAATTACAAGTCTATGACAATTGTACTAAATTAGACACAAAATATGTATATAAACGTTCTGGCTGAATTAGTCAGTACTGTAGATAGAAAATAATAGATTTTGTGCCGATTGAGTCTCAGATGCGAAAAAAGTCAGTAGAACCGTGAAGCCCATACAAAAAGGGTCAAGAAAAACTATCTGCCCCAGGGTGATGAGTTCTAATCGATAGACTGAAACTGTCCGGGCCGAAACTTGATACAAAATACAAGTTAATGTGTCCTAGTTAATGTGAGAAAGATAGTAATCGTAATGTTAATAATTATTATTAGTAATATCATACAAAATAAGGTGGATGTATGATTAAGAACGTGAAAATGCCAGGTGCGTAATAGAAAGAGTATAATTGCACTAATATCGTTGAACGTAATAGTTTTAATATCACAAATCCGTCCAAACTGTCCGTCATTGTGATGTGCAGGAAACAAATCAAAAATGGAAAGTCATAGTGACTGATGGCTGGTAAAGGCATGACAACGTACACAAATGAAATATTCATCGATCGGGCTTTAGATTATTGCAGAGAACCGCCACTACATCACGTTGGAACTACCAAATGTTTCGCAAAACGACGGTTGTAGGTGAGCGAGAAAAAAACTGATTGGTGCACAGCAGTGAGAGGGTTATGAGGGTCAAGGAGATACATGTATTCTTGAGTGTCATACGGTATCAGGGGCGTTTGTAACTTCAAAGGACAACGTAATTCGTCATCGGATAATAAGGTAGCTGGTGAGAACCCCATTGAAGCATGTACCGGAGTCCAATAACTAAAAGATAGTACGGCATTGCATTATCCTAGAAATCAGTCGATAATCTGTTTACGAGCGCTTGTAACAGTCTTCGTAGTCCGATTCGTCCGTCAGTCAGAAGGTAAAAAAAACAGTAGGTGACCTTGGTAGTTCGCAAAATTGAGTCTCTTTTACTACACTCAGATCGAAATGCGGTGCTTGTAAAGCGCTCCGTCGCACAGGCAAAGCAACTTCTGCGAGTCTGGATTCTATTTATTTATTTATTTAGACACATAAACCCCAAATCTATTTCCTAACCTTAACCATCAACTGTAAATCATAATTCTAATTCCCCACACTGGTTTATAACCCTCATTTGGTCGTAGTTATTAGGCGGACACTCTAGAGATCAGTCTAGCTTCGCTTAAAGGTCGTCTATGAATTATAGTCTCTCCGTCCTCTCAATTCCGTAAACAACACCCCTACTGAGAGAAGGGAGTAAGTAGAAGTCTGAAGGGCACCAATAACGAGGTATTATGCAGAAGTTAACAAATCACGAGAACGGATGATCGTACTTTTGATGGAAGGGAGGATGCATACAAGGACGAGCAAGCCCTACATGGACTGAATATGCGAGGCGATATAGATATTACGTCACATGAAACCTCAGCCCGTAAACATTCTTTTTTTACAACTGAGCCAGGAAGTTCGATCGCTGGCTAGTAAGCTGCCAAGGGTGGGAAGGCTGAGGCGTAAGGAACGTCCGCTTGACCTTGGATACGCCAGGTTCCGACTCCAACACGAAATATCAAGTTAAGACTAATGGATTTATAACTCTAACGAAGATTTTGTGCTGGAGACATGTACAGACTAGTGTGTATGAAGAATTCTGAAATAAGGAAAAAAAGAAGCCAATTTACTTGATCGACTCAATAAATAACTAGGTTACACTAAAATGCAATAATGAAAGTAACCGTTCAAACACCACAATAGTACAGGAGAGGAAATAAGGCAATATTACAGGAACAACTGGAAGTTTTTAGATTGAGAATCTGATAACGTTACAAAACCCTGACTTATAGGTAAACAAGAAAGGGTAACACACACTTCAAAAACTCCGGGTTCTTGAAGACAGTCTTCAATAAGAAGAAAAGTAAATCGATTGACCTCCGTCCATCCATAGAGATTACTTTTTCATGGAAGTTAAGTTTGTCACTAAAAATGTTCACTTTTTGAGTTATTATCGGCAGTGACGTGTAAATTTATTGATTTTTGCAATTACATCAAAATATTTTGTCCCTAGGGACAATCAGCAGGAAGCTAATTTGTCTTTTCCCACGGAAGACTGTTGTTGATGGTACCTGGTCAACGTACACTAAGTATCTTACGTAGACAACTGTTTATAAATACTTGTACTTTTTTATGATGGTTGTAGTAGTTTTCCGTACAGTGAAACTGTCTTTATGTTCGTATTGAAGATTGTGACTTTGATATTGGTTGACAGACAGTTGTTATTGGTTGAATATTTTGTTTGTTCAACTGTAGGAATGCTGTCTTTCCTTTGCCAATTCTCTCCTTTACGTCTGCATCCGATCCTCCTAGTTTATTGATGATGCGGCTGGCAAGATACGTGAAAGATTCCACATCTTCCGGAGCTTCTTCATCAAGTGTGATGGGGTTGGTGTTCCCCGTGTTCCATCTGAGGACCTTGCTTTTACCCCTGCATATTTTGAGGTCTGCTAATGCAGAGGCTGCTGCTACACTAGCCATCTTCATCTGTCCTTCTTCCCTGTCCATCGGTATTTGCTCTTCCTCCCAAATCTTCCTGAATAGAATGTGGAGCGTCTTTGAAGTTACTTATATGTCTGAGTTCAGTACCTCAGATGGTATATAATCAGGTTCTGACGACTATGCTGATTTTTTCGGTCTTTGATTGAGTGACATCTATAGGCAGGTCTGTAGGACTGCCTGAATGTTCTCTAGGGTTTCCATAGAGATCCATTGCTTATGATGGAGTCGTGTTGTGCGATTGTACCGAAGGAAAGTCTACGTGAATAGGATTTTCTTCTAAATACGCTGCTTTTAAGCGATCGATGCTGATACTATCGTTTGTTCAGATCTTATCGACTAAATAGTACTTAGATTCGCGATGAAGAACTTTGAAATGTCCTTCGTATACTGATTCGAAAGGTCGTCGATGTGAGTCTCGACGAACGAAAACGTGTGTACTATATCGTAAGTCACGTTGAACGAAAACATCAGTTGATTGAGGTCGAGTGGAAGCAGGTTTAACTGAACGCATTGCGTTTGTAAGCCTGTTCGTGTAGGAGGTTAGATCCATGTTCATTGAAGAGGATGAAGGATCCACGAATCCTCCTGGAAGTCGAAGTGTCGTTCCATAGACGAGTTGAGCCGCAGTGTATCGAATGTCAGCTTTCACTGCATTGTGAATACCTAGTAAGACGAGTGGAAGAGCGTCAGTCCACTGTGAAACGTTTGCAGCTGATAGTGAAGCTTTTAGTTGTCGGTGAAAACGTTCTACCAACCCGTTTGCTTGTGGGTGATAGGCGGTCGTTCGGAAACGAGTCATTCCAAAAAGTGTGGTCAGACGACGGAAAATTTCAGATTCAAACTGACGTCTGCGGTTTGTAGTGATGGTTGAAGGGCAGTCGAAGTTTGCTACCCATCGTTCGACGAAGGCGCAGGCCACTGTTTCAGCAGTGATGTCCTTGATAGGTACTGCTTCTGGCCATCGAGTGAAACGGTCTACGCAGGTTAAGAGATAAGAGTATCCATTTGAATCTGGTAAAGGTCCTACCAAATCCAGATGAACATGGTCGAAACGAGCATCAGGAGTTTTAAATGAGCCCAAGGGACATTTGTTGTGTCTGATAACCCTAGATTTTTGGCAGTTTACACAGGAGCGTGCCCACTCCCTCACGTCTTTATTCACGCCAGGCCAGCAAAACCGTTCTGCTATAAGCTTGGTGGTCGCACAAACACCTGGATGAGAAAGTGTGTGCAACGTATTGAAGACATTGCGTCGATAACTTTTCGGCACGATTGAGCGATCCCTACCTGTAGATGCGTCACACAGTAAGGTTTCCTTACCTGTTCCCATCTGTTTGACACGTAACTTGAGGGTTGTGGTCGATAACTCGTGCCGAAGATCAGTTTCTTCTTTTTGAAGCTCGGAGAGTTTAAGAAGGTCGATTCCTTGGAAACTGTTCAAGGAAGTTATGCGAGACAAGGCGTCTGCAACCACATTGTTTGCTCCAGAAATGTGTTGAACGTCTGAAGTAAACTGCGAATTGTAATCCAGTTGTCGAGACTCACGGGGAGAGTACTTGTCTGGAGTAGAGCTTAGAGAGAAGGTGAGTGGTTTGTGGTCAGTGAAGAGTGAATTCACGACCTTCGATGTAGTGTTGAAAATGCCGTACAGCACAATACATAGCTAGGAGTTCCCTACCGAATATGCTGTACCTCGATTCGGTATCTAGCAACCGTCTAGAGAAAAATGCTAAAGGTTGCCAGGAGTTGTTAACCCATTTTTGTAAGACTCCTCCGATTGCTGAGTCGGATGCGTCTACTGCGATGCTAATGGGTGCTTGAGTGTCCTGATGTGCAAGCATTGTTCTTTAGCGACAAGTTCCCTAATTGTGGAGAATGCTTTTCGTGCGGTGTCGTCCAGATTGATGGATTTCGCATTTCCACGAAGTTGGTCGGTAAGAGGTTTCATGAGTAACGCTCATTTCGGTATGATTCGTCTATAGAAACTTACAAGGCCGTTAAACGTTCATAGTTGCTTGATCGTGGTCGGTTCTGGGTAATCCAGAATTGCCACCACTTTGGTCCTAAGGGGTCAGATGCCTTGAGCATCTATAATGTGTCCTAGGAGGTCTAATGAGTCAGCTCCGATTTGGCATTTCTGAATGTTTACAGTAATGCCGTGATTTTGTACTCGTTCGAAAACAAGATCCAGATGCTTGAGATGTGATTCTCTGTCCGGACTTGCGATTAGGCAGTCGTCAACATACGCACGTACGAAGTTGAAACCTCGAAAAACGTTGTCTATGAATCTTTGGAATGTTTGAGCAGCGTTTTTTTATGACCGGAAGGCATTCGCGAAAATTCATAAAGCCCGAAGGGAGTAATGATGGCGGTTTTCGGTATGTCGTCTGTGGCCATATGGATTTGGTTATACGCTTTAACCAAGTCGATTTTCGCTTACGTGGAGTGCTTCTACGTGGGGTATGTGATCACCTACTTACTTACTTACTTACTTACTTACTTATTTGTTTATTTATTTATTTATTTACTTGCTTACTTACTTACTTACGCCTGTTACTCCTAATGGAGCATAGGCCGCCGACCAGCATTCTCCAACCCACTCTGTCCTGAACCCTCCTTTCTAGTTCCATCCAATTCTTGTTCATTTTTCTCATGTCTATCTCCATTTCCCGGCGTAACGTGTTCTTTGGTCTTCCTCTTTTCCTTTGGCCTTGAGGATTCCATATGACGGCTTGTCTTGTGACGCAGTTGGGTGCTTTCCTCAATGTGTGTCCTATCCACTTCCAGCGCTTCTCCTTGATTTCTTCCTCCACTGGGATCTGGTTTGTTCTCTCCCACAGTACGTTGTTGCTAATAGTGCCCGGCCAACGGATCTGAAGTATTTTGCGTAGACAATTGTTAATAAACACCTGTATTTTCTGAATGATGGCTTTCATAGTTCTCCAGGTTTCTGCCCCATACAGTAGAACTGTCTTGACATTTGTATTGAAAATCCTGACTTTGGTGTTGGTTGACAGTTGTTTTGAGTTCCAGATGTTCCTCAGTTGTAAATATGCTGCTCTTGCTTTGACGATCCGCGCCTTCACATGTGCATCAGATCCACCATGTTCATCAATGATATGTGATCACCTGCGGTCGTTACGAAACTTAAGATAACGCGTAAGTGTATGACATAGCTCTGTTATGTCATTCTGAGTCGTTTTAGGCTTTTCTTTGACTGAAAAAACCTCGGTAATAGAAGATTTTGTAATTTCTAAAATGCGGTCGGCAGATGCAGCCAGCTCGTCTAAGGCGTTGTTCTGAAACGAGACCAGAACCGCTTGCACCTGTTGGGGAAGTTTGGACAAGTAAAGTTGTTTGAATAGGCCTTCGTCGAAAGTTATTAGTCTTATAACCTCTCTCATCCTTTGCAACATATCCGCCGCAGAACCGTGTTGTAGGTCTATGTTATTAAAGAGTTGATCTAACCTTTGTCGATCAGTTAGGTCTCCTCGTTTAAGAATAGAACGCTTTAACGTTTCGTATGGTCCAGAAACATCACTAGTAAACATACTAGGTGTTACGTACCTGTTGAATTCCCGCGGTAGTGCCTTGACTACTGCGAGGAACTGTGCACGTGTGTCGTTCACGTCGTGCTCGTGGAAGTCGGCTTCTGCGTAGCAAAACCAGGCTTCGATATTGTCGGGCCAGAAGGGCATGAGTTGGAACGAGGGTGGGGACATGGTCTTAATCTTCAATACCTTAGGAATCTGTTCATTCATAGGGAAATATTAAGTACGAGAATACGAGGGAAAAATACATAGATGTCTTAAAACACAAGGAAAAAATATCATAATGTCTAAAAAAAAATAAAATAAGGCAATAATATATAAAAATCCTCAAAAGGAACAGACTCACAGTTGCAATTGGGTGAACCAGATCACGTCGGTCTCACCAATGAAGATGGCACAGGTAGTCAGTGCTTGACAACGCTTTTACCAGCAACACCTAATATAATTCGTACCCACCAAGAGGAATCAAAAGACAGAGTCGAGGAGATCGGAAGAGTGTATTTGGCGATAACCAATATATCGGAATTCTCTGATCTAATCTGGCTAGCGATTGCGGTAGATGTTGAGCAAGGCGTTCTCACAAGTGATCTGGTGCGGATGCCTGACCAAGCGTCTTCAGCCAGATGAGTTCACTAAAACATATGGCCAGCATCCAATGTTGAAAACTTACAGAGCTATTTATTTTGGGGATTTATTTACCGCTACACTATCTTGAATTCATTGAGTTTGTCAGTATCTCGAAAGAAATCTGCATTGAACCTTTGTAGTGCTGTTTGTCCACTTGTTCAGTTCTATTTCGGCTTCATTTTTAAATTGGCCACACCTAGGTGGTGATCTGAAGCTATGTCCGCTCCTCTCCGGGTTCTCACATCTTCCATTGTCCTTCGGAATTTTCTGTTGATGCAAATACGATCTATCTGGTTCTCTGTGGTTTGGTCCAGTGAGATCCATGTCGCTTTGTGTATACGTTTGTGTGAGAATATTGCGCCACCTGTGACTAATTTGTTGAATGCACACAGATTTGAAAACCTTTTCCCATTTTCGTTTCTCTCTCCCAGTCCATGTCCTCCCATGATATCTTCATATTCGGTGTTGTCTATTCCGACTTTGGTATTTAGATCTCCCATCAGAATGGCGAGGTCGCTGCTTGGGCATTTAGCTGTGATTGCTTGTAGCCTCTAGTAGAACTGATCTTTACTGTTGTCATTGCTATCATTGGTGGGTGCATGACACATCGTGATTCCCTCCTTCGTTTTGGATGATGCTTTGATGATCCTGAATTCGTGGGATTCCCATCCTATAAGTACATTTCGTACCTCTTTGGACAATATTAGAGAAACTCTCTGAGTGTGTGGAGCATTTTCCTCTTCGTAACCGGAGTATAGCAGCATCTCTCCCGCGCTTGGCCTTTTCTTTCCAGCTTCCGTCCAGTGGGTCTCGCTGATTCCCAGCACTGCCAAGATGTATCTCTTCATTTCCGTAGCTATTTGATTGGTCTTCATGGTCTCCCACATTGCCAGGACATTGCGTGTGCCTAAAGTAATTGTTGCTATAGGTGAGATCAGCCTTGTGGCTTTCGAAGAATCTCGGCTCCCATCATGAGGCGTCATCATTCTTCCTTCAACTCAAAGGGCAGTGTTTAATTGGTTTAATTGTTTCATTCTGGTTGGCGTTTTTTTGGCGATGTTGTTTTCTACGAGATGGGGTTTCCGACCGTCCTCTTTTATTATTATTATTATTGTTAGTATTATTAGTATTATTATTCACAAACATCTTATGGGTACATATGTGTTGTAAAGAAACCATTTCGTGTTTCTTCAAAAATGAAATAATACACAAGTTTCAATAATGTTAGCATTATATTCGCCATGTTTGAAAAAATAGATCAATAATAATAAAATAATAACAATAAATCAGGTTTTGTGTAGTTGAGAAGAATATTGAATTGAGTTTAAATAAGGAAAGAAAGAAAATAAGGGAATATAAATGAAGGAGACGTGAAATACTCAAATAGTTTAATAGGCGTGTTTGTGAACACAGAACAAGAATAAACGACTATGTAAAATAGAAAATAATTGAGAAAAAATAACTTATTATTGCAGTAAGATATGACGCTGGAATAAATGTTCGTGCAGTCATAGTTTGGAGTGATGCTATGAAAGTCTCAATCAAGTGAAAAGGATAACGAAATATCAATATGTATGAGTCATATATGCATAGTGAAGATAAAACGGGTCTGAGAAGTTAATTTAAGTGTAACACAAGTTATTGTCTTAATTACAAACTTCGTAATCATAAGAATAATATTTATTTAGAAGGGCAAAACAGAGAGAAAAGAAGTAGACACTTAGAGAAAAGGTTCAACCATGATAATAATAGTTGTGTAATGAACATCGATCTCCGAAGTAAACCAACATTTTAGAAAAATAAAATAAATCCTATAGTGCACTCGGATAAATACATGTAGATTTATCTGGGCTTGAGACCCGCGGTAACTCTACAAGAGCCGCAGGTGGAGTTAATACAAATAGTTTGTCTATTGCAACTCAGGACATCGAGTCTCGATAGTGTCCCTCACAAATGCACTCACGTTCAACGAACTATGGTGAGCCATCTGTTCGAAATTCACAAAACTATCAGTATTTTTACGTATGAAATGAGGTTTTGATAACAGTTCATATGTCGGAGTAGTATTACTAAATCCTGTTACAGTTAAGCAATAATGAAGTCAAGAAAATCTACCCGTAACTAAATAAACTGGATTGAACTAAACTAACCAACTGGAACACTGGTTGAAATCATTTCCTAGATGAGGTTATACATCTATTCCTTCAGTCAGCCCACCAATTCAAATGCAATTAGAAATCAACTCATATGGACGGCATATGGACATGAACATCATAGGAATCCCTAATTTGAGCCAAAAATAGTACCAATACTAATGTTTGTACAATACTGATTGTCTTTCTATTTATGAACACGAAATCCTTTTCCTGTCCATAACTTGAGTTGTTAATTAACGGTTACTCCTATGGAACTTAATGGGGCTTGTTAAAATACCTCTATACAAAGTTATTCTTAATTATCATAATTTTACCTTGTTTAGCTATTGAATAATCTTCACGCAGAATTTCATTAGGCGTGTGCTACGAATTAAACACAAAAAATTTGGAATTATTACATGTACTTCCCCCTCGGTTGCTGCGGCCTTCTTTTTGATTTATCTTTTAATTTATCGGTACTCGGGGAATCCTTATTATTCTTTTGCTAACCCCTGACGCGCGACAACTCCACTCCACAATGTCACGTTGATTCTAGTGGGAAAGTAGCGGTGCTGGTTTCTCACCGCACGCTTTTCGAAGCCGAGCATGTAATTACTAAGACGTTTTACGTTCAACACGTAACACTTAGTGATGATTTTAGAACATGCCGAGTGGTCACCGTTGGACAAATTAAAGTTACATGACCCTTATAGGGCCACAATTAAACACAACTCCGTTTCGTAATTTTGCCAGTCTACGTAGCGACCAACCAGAATGAAATAGGAATTATAATTTTCGCCATTTCCGTAATCGGTAGCGGTCGGCTTGCCTCGTTTTGTGTTTTCCCGCTGTTTTTTAATAAAACTACATAGTCTAATGTTATAGTGCGCTGAAATTCCCCAATTCATGTAATATCATAACTATTGGTAATACTTTTTAGATTCTGCCATGTTTTCTCGGCTTTTGCTGCTGCTATTCAAGCCAGTGTATTCTTTCAGGCAAGCTTGCTTTCTTTAGGCGATAAAATGTCAATCCGTTTTGTTTTAAGTATTAATTTGTAGGTATCGGAAGCCAAAGTTAGCTCTTTTCGGCTAAAAATAAATGTTGCTGCCGCCTGGGATTCTCTTAGTGTCCGCATGTTCCTTCCTAATTGTCGTTTATGATTTTATCCAGAGCAATGACAGAAAACTATTTTCGGTTTGTTATTTTCTGTAGTTTCATGGATAACTTTATCTCATCGAGTCAAACTAATACCGGGCGTCTAGTAGCAGTGGATATCAGTGATGTTTTCGAAAGGATCCAGGCACTTCACAACCTGAGATCAAGTGAGAGATGCTATCGATCTATTGCAGAAAATTTGTTACTGAAACTTTACCATTGCTAGATGAGTGAGACGCACTGTGTCGTGCGTCAAAGCAATCTTAACATTAGGAAGCTGGAAATCCACTACCAGTATGTAGTTTATGTCTGTCGATTTGGCCATAGAATGAGACTGGAAGGCCATGATCAGAAAGTAAAAGAGCAAATAACTGTTATTATGTCTACATTTTTGTAGGTCAAAGGTTACTGGTTGCAAAGCCATGCTTTGTTTGCAGTATGATCTCAACTGATACACACTAGTTTAATCTAATACGATCCACAGCCATCCTTGCCGAGAAAAGCATCTGAAAAATGATGTATGGTTCAAGGGATTAAAAGGTGATCAGTTTCAAGTTGCCATACCCATGACAAAAACCGGAAGTGACCCTGAGCAAGTTGTTAAATATTTCGAAGACAATTTGGGAAATACTATTACCATTTAGTTTGCCAATAATATAAAAATGTCAAACGTATGGAGATCTTTGAGGACTCACTTCTATTCCCTTTTAAACAAACAAATAGTATTAGCTCTGGTCAAAAATGCGGAATGGGTCAATAAACAAGTTACATGTTTTTAAGGAAAGAAGAGTTTGCATAACTGTGACTGACTAACATGTTCATGAATATTAGTTAACGATGAGGTCAGCTAATGCAACATGTGCAAAGCGTAGTATGTGTTTATTAACGTAATGTACAGCTTTTATTCTTTTGCTCACGTTTATGTGTTTTAATACATTTGCGTTTCGTTCAACTGTAAGATATACAGCAAGACTTAGTGTCTAATAAACTAAAATTTCCAGCTATTAGAAAGATTTTTGACGTTACTTCACAACTAACTGCATTTAATTAAGACGCACAACACTCTTCTTTCATGACTGAATACTGCTGTTTTCCTGGGAAATAAAAACACAAAAACTTAGTTATCAATCTGTCGATGTTAACGCTGGGGAAACTATTTATTAACAGTGATCTTGAAATACGGTCAGGGCCACAAGTACAGCCTACAAAGGAAAACCGAACATATATATCATTTCTGAATTCAGAGATAGCATTAACTATACTTAAGATAGGGTCGGACAATTTAGGTAATGAATTAGGAACGTTCACAGGGGGACCTCCAATATCTCTAGGTTTATTAGGAGGGTACATTATATACAAAATAAGCTGGTGGGTCAGTTGAAATAAACATTATGGTAAACAGGTAAACGCTCGGCTTACCAGATAATTGTGCTGGACCAAAATTATATTAACTTAAAAATGACAATAAAGTTATTACGTCCAAAAGTTAACGTTATAATATATCAATTATAAGTTATAAACACAAAGAAGAGTTATGAGACGTTACTTAAATCATCAGGATTTGGCGTGTTCTAACTGCTCTTGGTACCATAATCCACAATCATAGGTAATTAATAATTCCAATGAGGTTGTTGTAACACCAGCGATATGGCCAGATGTAGTATATAATGAAAATATGGCTGTAGTCTATAAATGTAGATAATATATATTTTAGGGTTCAGACATCACAACAACAGGTAACTGAGAACGATAGACGTGTGTGTAGCAGCGTATATACGAGCGGTTAGCAGAGTGTGTTGTGCTATGAGGAATCCAAAATGGAAGAGTTCACGGTCATGTAATTTTCAGTAACTTTTACAATCATTTTTGTTAAATATACAAACTATGAGAATTAACAAAAGAAATGCGAATAATATCAAAATTTATTTGCAAAATAAGTTTGTTGTGCCTATATCCACATATTCAATATATCCACGGATTAGACGAAAAGCAGCTTGTTCCTAACGAGACTGTTGCAATGGGTTTTACCGATCTAGGAAGTAGGACGAAAGCCGACTGTTTAAACGTAATCACAATTAAAGTTAATACCATACAGTTGTTTTACAGATGACGTTGATATTTGCTAAGATGAGGTTGACGCTCAATTCTCTCTAGCATGTAGAAGCACTCTCAACTGTCACATTCCCCATCAGCCACTCTACTCTACCTTGATTTTAAAACAAATTTTTGAGATTGTTTCCACCGACTTTTAATCCAAACTGTAGTTGCTCGTTTTGTATTTACGGTATAGCTTCAGAATTAACATTGGCATAGGATGAATCTTAAGGAGAAAATGATATAAGAAGGCATAAGTCTCCGTGGACTTATATAAAGTATTTCAAATTCTGAAAAACACAGCTCTTTTCACTAATCTTCGTAAAGTCAGAATCTTAGTACACAAATCAGTTACTCTATGACGACGCATTTTATGCATTCCATAATTATATGATTTGTCGTAACGCAAATATTGACATATTTACGTATTTGACACAATTAACACATTTAAAGATTGCAAGAGACAGTGATTTTCTGTTTCGGGGTGTAATCATCTTCTTTCAGAGCTTCGACACGAAGTTTGTTTAAGCTATCTGCGAACCAGATTTAATGACCTACAATATATAGGTGATTTTCAAAAGTAATGGGTTTGATATTGGAGTGTTTGGGAGTCAATTCGTAGACTTATGATCGACAACAAAAGACTTTCTACTAAAATAACAGGCCCTTCATGCACAGTTGTTTCTGACAAACCAGTAGTTACAGTCGGCCGTAAAAGCCATATCCCTGTAGACGTATGTCTTGACGATTCTGAATGTGTATCGCGCAAGCATCTAGAAATACACAGAAAAAACAAGGATATATATCTTAGATGTCTTAGTAAAAACGGAATATTTATAGATGGATCCTTTCATACTGGGAGGCCGGATTTCGTTCTTTTAGTTGATGGGTAAGTAGTGCCAGTAGTTAGAAATAATTATTTATTTATCATAATTTAGGTGTAAATTAAGGTTTCCGAGTACAAACATCGTGATTATCGTGGAAGTAGTCGAACTTGAACCCTTTTGTCACCCTAAAAAGCGGGCATCTTGGAGATCCTCACTTGATCACACCAATCGTGGCAAGCCTACATTGAGTACTGATCAAAACAATAGGTGAGTAAATTCCCAGTAGCCTATGTATATACATTATTTCATCAAGCTAATGTGTTCCTCAAAATATTTCGTATCGTCTGAATAATTCTTTCGAATAGTTTGCTTTATAGATTCATAAACTCAAATTGTCTAACTTTATCAGTGGTAATTCCGTAAATGTGTATAAATCAAATGAGTCTTTTCATGTTTTTCCTGTAAATCAATCTTGTCATTATTTTAACTTTGAGTGAGCATCTAAGCTTGCGGCGAATTCTTCTTTGGGTTTAAGTGGTATACGTAAGCACCACTTTGCTTGAACTTAGTGTGCCAGGCTGTACCATAACAATTTCTTGGTCATTTAGGTTGTTTTCTTCAGTATGTAAAATAATCCATAAAGAATTCGGGCCCATGATGTTCATTCAACATTAATTCATAGTCTAGCTTTCGTGTACCAATCCTGTTTGGTTGCTGAAATATTTAATCACAAATGGTATGTGGCTATTTACATTCTGCATAAATGTTATATCTATCCTCGGTTTCCCTTTAGTAAAAATCTGCCTATGTCATGCTTGAGCTAAATTTTCTACTCCTTAAAATATAGATGTGTTGTTTTGTCTTTGGAGTTTTACTTTCTATTTGTTCAAATTCCCTGGTACGACCGAGAATGGGGAAAGTCCGCTCTCCCTCTCTAAATGCTCTCACATGGCCACGCGTATATAGCATCTGCCAGGAAAGTCCTATTCGTTGCCTTCTCGTGGCAGGGGTGTTGTTTGCGAAATTGAGAGGACGAAAAGCGAATGTCCGGTGCTATAACCGGATTGGTGGACATGGAGAGTCCACCTAGGGGAGTTGGAAAACCCTGATTCCAAACCAATAATGCACATAGGCTCCAGTACCCTAGAGGAACAAATGGCGTATGAACCAATCATTGGTCACCGGCTACCATGAGAATGCATCTCCTTACGTTGCTCCACTGCCTTGTGAATCAGACCTTCAGGTCGAAGGTTCCGGGTGTGACCCTCTAAGAAAACCACTTGCTTCGGTTTGGGCACCCGGGCAGTATCACAGTCCTCACATATATCAAATGAGATCTGTGTGGTGCATATGTATTTGGTGCCTCCTTGTACCAATATCCATGTGTTAAATTCCTATCTACACCAGAGTATAATTTTAGGGCTCGGCAACTTTTTATCATTACCACTTGATAAAGCATAATTAATTGAGATCATGAACCGATCAAGGATTATGATTCAGTACGTTTACTCAAAATTTATTCAGTCATGTGGAGGTAGCCGCTTTTAACCCACAGGTCTTATGGAGAATTTTATTAGACTTAAGATGTGTAACCTATGCAAATAAAAAATCTAATAATAACACATAAAGATCTGTGACAAATTGGGCATTTGACATGCATACATAGTCACTATTCACGACGTATAGTAGTTAATAAAATAATATCGAGAAGAATATAAAGTAGACGAAAACAGAACACTAGTGTGAGAATTAAGAATACTCGCTCACTTAACAATAATCTTTAAAATAAGATGTAAATAAAGACCAAATTAATACTTAATAGATTAAGGTTGAGTTTATTCATGTTTCGTCAAAATTTATCTAGTCTTATCCACTACTAGTTCCTTGTTTATTTTGTCTTATTAAAACAACATGTTTTAATAGAATATGAAATTATCAGCTTTTCACAACCATCTAATTTTAGGACGATGTTCTTTTTCATAAATCCCTCACCAATTATAGTAATAATCACTTTATTCATATGTATTAAATCGACCGGAGAAATATTGAAACAAGTGTATAGCGAAGTTAAGCAAAAGTAGTGATGATAATTACTCCAGACAAACGCTCCACATCACTTCGAAGAGCGATTCTCCATAAACGTCTATGCGGCTATATGAGCTTGAATCAAGTATCTTTAGTAGCATAACACATTGTTATGGCACTCTCTTCATAGTTTGGTACCTCTGAAAGACTTTTCGATAGATGAAGTCAGAAATTGCCCTGAAGTATAAAGCTTCACTGTAGAACACTAACAAATATGTTTGTATTACTGAACCCAGTAAAGTGTCAAAATTTTGTTACTTTAAACCATCAGCATAGAACTTGTTTAGTTTTCATGAATTTGCTGAATGTCAAATATCTACAATTTTCGGCAGCATATTACTCAAACAGATTCCTGTAGGGTCGTCTCAGGAATGTTTATGTCATTTCTCATAAACTGAAACTATCACCCCCAATGAGCAGTCTGTTCGGACGACTTTCTATTTCCGTATTTAGTCCAAAAACACGGTTTTCTAACCTACCCATTTTATTCACTAGCCTTAACTAGATATTGCTGTACATGGAACCCCTTCTCTAAATAAATCCATAGTGCAGTGCCCCTAAAAACTAAGCTTAACAGTCAGGTATTAATTTACTGAAAGATTAGTGACCTAGAGGCCAATTTCCTCCAGTCGCCTGCGACATTTTATCATGTTTATTTTGTGTCTGTATTTTCTATACAACCATGTTATTTTACTAAAAAAAACCCTATTCATTCAACTAGTGGTCTTGTCCTTATTTCTAATCGTTCGGGGACTTCAGTCAATAAAATGGTCCCATGTGCAACCATCACTCGGCCATGTCGTATCACCTCATCCATCTGCCGATTACCATTATATTTATTGTCTTTAACAATTGAAAACTTCGTCTCATCAAACTACCGAAAACCTCCATAATAATAATAATGATAATAATAATAATAATCTGATTTGTCGAATTTTCATATGGCTTGGAAGAATTGCTTTCAAAGTAGTGTTGTGCGTATTCTTGTTATATGTACGTTGTAAATGATGGCGGACTAAGGTATTTATCTTTTCCGAATGATTTTGTGAATAGAATCGGTCACTTATGTGATTGGTGAGTATCAAGGATCAACGTGGTTGTAGCTTGTTTATTTTGGTACTTGATTTCAATTATCGAGTCAGCCTCAAACCTTGTTTTTACTTTAAAGTAGGTGACCAGTTAGTACTTCTTGGGAGTAACTCTGTGGTGTGGGTATTCTGCACCCGATAACCAGGTTGTATGTTTGCACCAAATCATGCTTTATTTCTGAAAACCCCTATTATCCCTAGTCCTTACATGACAAACGTGAACTAAAACCGATTACCTAACTATTCAGTTGAATTGTTTATGTTTGTCAAGGATAATGACCGATGACGTTCTCATATTATTTGTAGTCTGCATTCTAGTTCACGACTTTGTTTTTAACTACGGAGTTGTTTTTTAGTTTGAAATGATGTACTCATGCTGTCGATTTCGATAGTCACAAAGTGTTTGATAGTTTCTTACTAAATTATGACATTCTTGAATACCTAGATTAGTCTTAGTACTATTCTGTAGAAACGCATAAACACAACAAAGTAAAATCTGATGTATAATAATTTAAGTGTGTTTACCTAGCAACCATGAAAGCAAATTTACACTACTTATTTCGGATTTAATTTCTTATAAAGTGTCATTCATACTAAACTTTCAGTAGCCTTATTTAAAAATTGTTTGTATGCCTTGTTATATTTTCATATACTTACACTTCTGTTTTGCAGAAATATGACAGATCCACTAATTTCACCAATTCTAACGTCCAAAGGATTTGAAGAAAATTCCCATTCTTCATTTTGTTTTGAGTCCGGAAATTGTCGAAATACTCCCGAAGAAAGACATGATGTTTCATGTAACAACTTGAAAATTGATTATCAGAATACTATTCCGGATTTATCCCTTAACAGTCTTCAGGGTTCAACCACCTCAAACTGTGCATTATTACCGGTTGAACCATTATTTGTACAATCAGATCAAAATTTCAATATTCCAGCCATCAGAGCAGCTACAACAGTCCTTCAGAATCTTATTCAAAATGATAGTCAATCTAAATTCTTAAATATCGATGGTGAATCACTGTTTCAAAGCGAAAATTCAGATGTTGTAACTAAAATGAATCATATCACAAGATTGTTTGCTTTTAACTCACTTGCACAGTTATCCCAGTTGGATGCACACAAAAGTAGTACTCTAACATTATCTAACTTAGTGAATTTTCCTTCTCATCAACTATATGACTCCAGATCAACTGAACTCAGTAAGCTTTATAATTTACTTTTGATTTCACTATTGAAAATAATTGGTTCAAAAATGTTCATAGTATGATAGTGTACTAGTTTCAAAATTAACATATTATTGCCTCCTAAAGTTTTTATGGAGAAACTACATAAGTCTACTTGTTAATGTCCGTTATCTATTATTGGTGACTGTAGTATGATTCCAAACCTGTCACAATGGTACTCCCACATATTCTCTTAAATCACTTACCCCTGCTATACCTCGTGGGGGAGCATAGTTTAAACAACTTTTCATTCTCTTCCTTTTATTTTTCTACTACTATCTGCATCAATATTTTCACTCTTGTTTTTTCCTGTGTCGATTCTCCACCTTTCTACTGTTTTACACCACCTTTGCCCTTCATCGTTTGTCCTTTAGTAAATACACCATCGACGAATACGTCTTACTCTTATTTGTTATCTGTACTTCTGAAAATATTCAACTAGGCGAGTAGCACATCTTTTCGTGTTCCATTTATTTATATAGTCAAACTACAACAAGTCTGTCAAAATTCATTTAATTTGCCATAAGATTTATTCTTAATTACGTTATACCTCATTTCTAATGACAATCCTTGAAAGTATCTGCTATTTACTCAATTTAGTTTTCTAAAGCTCTCAACATTTACAGATAATTAATTGAAATGGAGTAAGAAATATGAAATATTGTAAGTGAAAACGATAATAATGTTTCTAAAGCTATGATTACACAAATGATGAGTTCTAATGTATAGTTAGTGTTTTTTAATTTTCATAAAAGAAATTCCCATTACAAGTCGGTGTAAAATAAGAAGTTGAACTTTCATAGTAGTTGGTGATAAGCACAGGTCATCATGTCATTTATTATCTGATGATCCTTTAGACTGCACAAATTACTCGCTTTATATTATGTTCTTCCAAATACACCATATAAATGTTCTTCCTCTATTATTTAAACACTATAGAGGACTCAAACTTGGCTGCGTATGCTTCATTTTGTCGACTGAATAGTATCATAATAAAATTTTCACAAAGCCTAATGAATGAATATACACTTGATTATTTAGTTCCAGTCTATGAGTCATCTTGTACTACAAATACAAAAAATTGTTGTTTTAGTATTTTCTGACTATATATCAAGATTTAAAGTTTGTCTTTGACTTTCAAAAAAACTGTCTATCTTACCAGTCACGATCACATCTCTGTTCCTGATTCTTCATGGTCTCATATAGAACTACAATAGATCCTCCAGTTATTAAAACAAGGGGTGTTCATGAAATGTTTCCTATTTTTGTCTGACTATACCATAACTAAATTTTTTTTCCAACTTTGTGTAAATTGCTTAACATTATAGTGACATCTCAGAGATATTTATTTTTGTGTGTACCCAGATAACATGTATGAAACTTACAACTCTTCTAGACACCCTAAGTTAAAAATCTGTGAATATTTGATATTTTCAAAACCTTCGACTATAAATTAAATCAGTGGTGAGTAAACAATTTGGCGAACTCTAATAGTTGATTAGATCTCAAAAACTGATTGATCCCTGAGTAGTAGGGACCAAAGTCATGTTTGTCTAGTCCTTTAGTGTCAATCAAGTTCTATCGGTTAAGTTGCAGTGTGTTCATTAGTTAAAAGTGACTCGAAGTCGAGTGTACTAGGTTGCTGCATATAGCAGGAAACCCTGAACTTAAATTTTGTTCTAGTTAGTACTTGTCAGCAAGGTGTACCTGCAATCCTGAGGCTGTTAATGTTCCTTGGGGAATTAGAACCTGGAAAACTTAGCTTCACAGATTCAACATGTAAGCCCTTCGACTTGTACTAGCACACTGCTAAAATATATACATAAGTTAGCTATCAATTTTGCTAGGTAGTAATATATGTTAGAACAACACATGTAAGCGAACAATTATTTTCAATTAGATCGTCATCAGGCTTTACTCGAATATACATGAATATCTATATAAAAATGTTGAACCAATCAAGGCCATTTGAGTCACCACACATAATAGGTAAAAGTACAAGTTGCTAGTAGGAAGACAGGTGTATTGATAGTAGTAAGAATAATAAAATACGATAATAAAAGTCTTATCAATAGTTAAACATTGAAAATAGAAGGTCAAACGTGGGTATAGTCATCACAAAACACTAAAACCATTACGTAATAAGAAGTGTGTAAATAATTAGATAGTGAAGAATACAAACGGAAAGAGGCGGAAAATTACAAACAAATACAGGATGTGAAAATAAAGTTAATGATAACAAAAATAAAATTTAAAAAACCATTTGTTAAGTTGTAACTGGCCATGGAAGGGATAGGGGGATCACGAATTTCTTCTGTACACATAAGTTGGGGTTAAATGTACGAATTCCTATGGCTTCAGTTATATGTAGGAGACGGGAACGAACTCCGTTGGGATATAATGGAGGTATACGATAGATCACTCGAAATGCTTCCTATTTATCTACATTATGAACGCTGTCAATAAGATGTGCCAAGATAGAACTGCGCATTGTTTTTATCTGGCCCTTTATAAACCAAGCTAGTAGATGTTCACTCATTCGTCGATTAATTTGCCTGGTAGTACGCCCGATATAGTTATCTCCACAGGAGCAGCTGGATTTGTAAATGCATATTGAGGAGGCCGACTCAGGTAACTTATCCTTCGTTTGAGTAAATATCGCTGGTCGACTCGAGAAGGTCAACGCAAGATTGGCTGCTTAAAATGTCCTGTTAATTACTTTCGTTAACCTATCTTTTAGAGTATCACTAACCATATCCCCGTTGAATTGTAGTTTCATGTATCAAAGCTTCTTTCGAGCAGTCGAAATCTTCGACTTCTTTTTTATGTTATACATGTGCTTCTTAATGAATGCACTGGGGTAACCGATCTTGGTCGGTGAGTTGTTGATAAATTCCAGCTCCTAACTTAAAATGTCTACTGAACAGATCTTTTTTTGCTCTGCTAGTAGGCCATCTAACCAAATTTCTCTTGTAACGGATAGGTGTAATACTGTAGGAGTGATTATATTGGCAAGCAGAGGAACTTTTTCTATACACGCTTCTACTTAACGAGCCATCGCTTCGTCTGACTTAGTGTGACGTCAAGGAAATTCAGCTTTTTGTCACATTCACCTTCACCAGTGAAACTGATCGCCGGATGTACACTGTTGAATTGTTCTAGGAGTTTTCCCTTACTATATGTACGTATATTGTTCTGTAGTCTGTATCAAAAGGTCCAATAGGGGATAAATATATTATGATAAATGAATATCCTTAATTCTAATTCACTTTTACTATTATTAACCAACTAATTAATCAACAGTAGTGATTTTTAATCTTTTAAAACATGCCACATGTACTTTAGATTTTTATTTGGGTTTTTTTCTAATATTTTACATACATTTACTTAATAGTAGTTAAGATTTACTTGTAATCTGTTACTTCTAATCGTTTTAGATTGAATATCGTATAGAAAAAAAAAAGGCAACGAAATGAGAATATAGATTGTTTAACATATTTCTTTAGTGTAGTGTATATGTATACATATGTCTTGCTTGTAAGATTGTAAGACTAGTGTCCTTAAGATATATTTTGTTCTATTTTAGGTTAGACATTAGCGTACTTTATGTGGCCTTGTTTGTTTGTTTTTTTTTGTTGCCTAATAAAAACAAACAAAAATCACACTTTTGCCTAGATAAGATTATTAACTGATAATGGAGAATAAAATTAGTGTTTATGTTTGTCTAAATCACCTGGGTATATTTATAAATATTCTTTTTGCGTACTACTACCATTACTAATACTAATACTTCTACTTTATACCTGAGTTTATGTAAGTTTTAGTATGGATAATATTATTATTGTTTATAATAAATGAACTTTAATAAACTAATACTTGTCAGCCTGATTTATCTCATTTTAATGAAGATTGCTGAATTTTATTTATACCATAGACTGACTTTAACTAGATAACCATTAGAGATCAGAAGACACTGAATAACTATTTCGACCTAGTATAAGAACCTTCATCAATCCACAGACACGACCTCGCTATAGGTCAAACCCAGGGTCTTTCAGATATTGCGGTTAGCGCCTAACCTTTAGATCATTAAAGCAGCTGCTAACACTTAAAATGTTTATTTTCAAATAGTTTGCTATATTCCTCAGTTATCTCCTCATGTCATCGATGGATGAATGCCTCATAACCCTTCTGGTTAAACATCACCAGTTACGGCTTTTCATTAGAGCTCGGGCAACTATCATTCGAAATCAGCCATTTGTGATCACATGATAACTTTCAATGCAAGGTGTTTGTGAGAGTTATATCCTTAGTGGAGTGATGGACATGCACTGCTGAAAAATCCCATACCACGACGAAATACCTATCTAGTGTTTTCTATTTTTCAGCGGCTGTTTAAATAAGATTGCTCATTGATGTAAATAGAGATATATTCATTTTAATAATACGCTTTAGTAATACACGGTTAACACAAATTGACAGTTATAAAAGGTCCGATGGAAGAGTCCCACTTTTATCTGTAACCTGTTCAGATTCAGGTTAACAAACCTAGTTTTTTTTGTGTCCAAAAATTAGCTTGTAATATCTCTTTATCTCTTCATTGACTAGAACCAACCCGACCCACGACATTACTAATTATTTTTACTACTTGTCTGTTTCTTTTTTTCTTTACCATCCTCGTGCTGTAAACTGGCCATTCATTTTATATTGCGTAATGTTTAATGATTATCATTTTAATAAGTTCATTTTTAAAGCTTTAACCTAATTTGTACACAACTTACTTACTTACTTACACCTGTTACTCCTCGTGAAGGAGCATAGGTCGCTCACCAGCATTCTCCATCCAACCCTGTCCTGGGCAATCCTTTCCAGCTCCTTCCAGTTGTAATTCATCCTTTTCATATCTGCTTCTATTATCCGACGTAATGTGTTCTTTGGCCTTCCTCTTTTCCGCTTCCCTTCAGGATTCCAAGTTAGAGCTTGCCTCGTGATGCAGTTTGACGATTTGCGTAATGTACACAAGTACACTTCCATACTTTAGATTACAAACTTGTCATAGCTAGACCTCCATTGAAAACATTAAAGCACTGGACGGCCGACTCTGTATTCAAAGTTAGGCGTTCGAGTGCGAGACTAAAGGCCCTGGCCTAGATCCCCAGATGTGGAATGGTAGATAAATACTAATGACAAGTTCTATGTCATGACGAAATAGATGTCCATTGCCTCCTAGTTTTCAATAGTTGCCTAACAAAGGTCGGTCGTAATGTAAAACTTTAAATTTAATAATCTTCACAACAAATTTTCAATAAAAATTATGTATTGATGTGAATTTTGTCTGGTTTTTTCTAGAAAAATTCTTATTAATCATTAATTTACAGATTGTTCTACATTCAACCATGGCTTATCAGATTTAACGAAAAATCCCTTCGTATTGTCATCTAACTCTCCGGAATCTCAATTAAAAAAATCCGATATCATTGAACAAAACACCTTGACAGTAGACGATTTAGATGACACTGCCGATTCAAGTGTAGCTGCAATACCCCAGAACGTCACAGCATATTGTGGTGATGATCATAATGACGATGGTAATAATAATAATAATGGTTGCACTATTCAAGAAAGCGAATCAACTATTAATAAGTTAGCTGCAAATTTAGCTTCAACAACCGCAATTGATCGGGGCTCAACATTTCGTAAACCGCCTTATTCTTATGCTCAATTAATTATCCAAGCTATTGCATCGGCGCCTAATCAACGTCTAACTTTAGCTGATATTTATGCTCATATTTCAAAAACATTTCCATATTATAAACCACATGAAAAAGGTTGGCAGGTAGGCGACTTGAAATCAGTTTGTCATTTCTGTATTTGTTTGTCTTTTCTTGAAACTAATTGTTTTCTCATACTGCAAACATGCAGTGATAATAATCCGACCACACACTTATTAGAACATTTGATATATAAAAAAAATAAGAGGTCAAAATAAACGAACTGAAAGATAAGAGAAAAACAATATGAATTACCCTACACTCTAGATAAAAAAAAATCAATATTACCAAGGGTTTGTTTTGTGTGTAAGTAAAAGTTATTTTGAAACACACGAGTGGGCTCAGGCGTGTTGAAGATTTGTATAGCTATGATTCCAACAAATTTAAGTATTTGCCTTATCTTAGACAACTTTTATGTAAAAATCACAAAGCTGAGTTAATATTAATCTTATGATCTGTCTCAACTGTGTATTTAACGATGAACGAAAATGAGGGGTTTGTTATGTGCTCTTATTTGAGGTCATTTGACCCAATGATGATAAATTTGATGAACTGTTAATGTCGATAGATTTACAACATACTTTTTCTAATGATTAGTTCAATTAAATCGCATTTCTGCTTTCCCTTGTACAGTTCACAATATCTAGTCACCCCATCTCCTGATATACAGTGATAGCTGAAGTAGAATCAGATTTGATGTAATAACTTACTTAATTACTTACGCCTGTTACTCCCAATGGAGCATAGGCCGCCGACCAGCATTCTCCAACCCACTCTGTCCTGGGCCTTCTTTTCTAATCCCATCCAATTCTTGTTCATTTTTCTCATGTCTATCTCTATTTCCCGGCGTAACGTGTTCTTTGGTCTTCCTCTTTTCCTTTGGCCTTGAGGATTCCATGTGAGGGCTGGTCTTGTGACGCAGTTGGGTGCTTTCCTCAATGTGTGTCCTATCCACTTCCAGCGCTTCTTCCTGATTTCTTCCTCCGCTGAGATCTAAACTCCAGGTGGGGTTTAGATGTAATAAAGTTTACCCAAATTAATGTGTGTAGTCACTTAATGTCTATTTGAATCCAACTATTCCAGTATATGTTCTTCCAGGCCATGCAAACAAATAGTTGAATACCGTAGGTGACTTTGTTATACCGCTCCAATCTACTTGAGATAATAAAATACACCATAATTATTGACACGTCAGCATTTGTAATTTCGCTCAAGAGATCGATTCTCCAAAAGTCCCAACCGAACAGGCATCAAATAGGCTGAACCGAACTAGCCAATGAACTAAACATATGTAAATATTCGTATTTGGAAACTAAAGTTAGCCATCTGATACTTAACTATTACTTATGAGCGGCAAACGCGGTAAAATCAGACTCATTGCAGACCTGGATTTAGATGTACTAACTAGATTTTCACCTTTCATCAGGTTATAACAGATCACGTGAAACTGAGTTTGTTCACAATTATTAATTCAATCAAGTCATTTTACTAACTTATTAACGAACTGAGTCATCCTAACAACAACTTATCTATGTCCTTGTATCTTTATTACTATTGCGAGTGTATGAACATGTATGCCTGAATATTGCTTACGGCCCGCGCGTTTATTCACTATGCTAGCCTTACTACTAACCACTTATTTGATTCGGTGACTCATTCATTTCACTATGTATATGTATGTCCATGTTATTCATATTCATTGCTCTCGCTCTCGCTCGCTTAGTTGTACGCGCTTGCTCGTATTCATATTCGCTGACTCACTCGCTCGCTTAATTGCCTTTCGGCACAAGTCTTCTATGCTTGTTTAACGCATCTGTAAATTTGAATATCTGTGTGTGGTCCCGTAATAAACGTAATCAACGCTTCGTGTTCGCTTTCTGATTAATATACCGTTGGGGCGTTATATAGGACGGTTATCAAGACGAACTGTATACAAAGTTTAAGGATTATATCCAATACCGACCACCACAAGGTTCTAGAACTTTGACATACCTCATGATGTTCGACTATAGTGATGCTTCTTGACCCTAAGGGGAGCATACAATCTTGTTGATTGACGGGTTTTATAGCAGTGTATCACTGGAAAATTTACTCAAATATATGAACCCCACGAAATTTAGCTATTATTTACGTACATAGTACTCAATCAAAGCAGTATAATCAAAAAGAGTTAATTGTCCAGTCAATCGAAAATTCATCAAAGATAAAATACAACTTCACGAAGTGATCATTGTCTACCGTAACAAATATATGATATATAATTTACAGCATTACTGCTCTCGTGGCTTGAGATGTGCTTTTTTTGTTTCAAGTTTAGTGATGGTAATTTAAATTAGTTGAGATAATATATATAGCCATATTTTAAGTATTAATTGTAATTGAAGTTTAGGCCATAACCAGTTTTGTTGTTCTGTAAAATTTAATAATTAATACTGTCCTTAATCAAGTTTACACATAGCTCAAAACATTAACTACAGTTCATAATGAAGGAATCATGGACGAAGTGTAGGAATGTATTGTGCAGATAGATTTATCCAATAAACGTTAAAAAATTAAAAGAAATTTGCCAAATGCTTCCAAAATCATATTTCTTTTTGAGTTTGTAAGTTCTCATCTTATTACGGTACGCAGTATATAAAAAATCCATGTACATTCATGACATATTTCTTTTTATTATCTTAATGTGGTGTGGCAGCTTAGTGGTTAAGGGGTTTAACTTTCAACCACTAAGAACAAAGTTCGGACCTCACTCCACTTCGTTTTGAGCAACCGAATGGTATAGCTAGCTATCATATTTATAGTATAGCTCACTCCCAGTTACCTGGTGAGTGAGTTGCGATAGACTGAGTATTGGGTAAGTTAAAACTAGTTTACAGATTATTGTATTTCTATATTCCTTGTATTGTAAGCTTCCTTCAGACCTTTTAACTATTATCATACATTTTATTGTTCCATGGTTATCACTAACTACTCACCTTTTGCTTTGTCCTCTGCTATTTATGGCATTATTGTATGTAAAGCATGATCTGTTATTCGCGGTGCGTTGCGCTCTGATAATTCATGTATATAAGCTAATGAGTATTTGAAATAAATATACTAGGTGCTTAAAATATAGTAAAAGAAGGTTATCTACTCATAACTAGGGATAGAAGGCGTGCTTGTCGGCAAACCAAATAGGAGTTAATATTATTTTCACCTCCACTCAAGGATAACATTACCATTTGAAACTTATCATTAGTCAAAGCTTAGAATGATGGACTACAGACGATACAGTACACATGAGAGGTCGAGAGATTAACTAAGACCTTAATTGACCAGTCTTCTCTATATATCGAGTAACGTCGCATTCATAACATGAGTTCGTTATTATTATTATTATTATTATTAATTAGTCTTGAGCCTTTAAAATTAACCACGTTTTATTTCTTCTCTTATGATAATACAGAATTCAATACGTCATAATTTATCATTAAATCGTTATTTTATCCGTGTACCACGTTCTCAATCGGAACCTGGTAAAGGTGCATTTTGGCAATTAGACCCTTATTGTGAAACATGTTTAATTAGTCAAGCATTTCGTAAACGTCGTCAAACGTCATCGAAGTCATCATCATCATCTGATTTAAATCAAACTAGTAATGCCAATAATAATGCTAATGACGATAGTAATAATGATCGAAATCAGTATGACGGTGACGATGATGATGATGTTGTCGACGATGAAGAACAACAACACCAAGAAAAAAAAGAAGGTGAACAAAGAAATGTTTTAAACGATAATAGCAACAACGAGAATAGTATTGATAATAATACTATTGATGTTAATAATTCTGCATTTCCTGTAACATCTCGTGAATTATTTTTCAATGATAATAGTCAACATAATCCATTAGATAATAACACATATATTGGTAATGATAGTAATGCCTCAGCTTCTCAATGTGTTTTTGTACAATCGAATTATTGTTTAAAACAACAAAATCACCACTTGCAAAATGTACAATCTTTACTTCATCCTCACTCTTTTTGCTTGTCAAATTCATTATCGTTATCAACACCATCACCATCGTCGGTCATGTTATCGTCATTTGGTGATCACCAACAACGCCAGGATGAGTCTGGTGCAGTGTTACATTATTCAAATAGTTTACCAACAGCCAATGGAGATCGGTAAGATTTACTATTTTATGTTCCCATTAATATGTATTTGTGAAAAAATACGTGTAGTACATCCGCCTTTCAATGTTCAGTATATATGTGGATAGCAAAGGTTTCTGGGTAATTTTCTGTCCATTTAGTGAGTGGTACATATAAGAGCATAATTTTTACTGAGGATTTCATTGTAAGCTGTAACTTCGCGTTTTTTTATCTGGAAAGTTGGGTTTGGGCTACAATGACGTGTTCATAAAAGACATATGTGGAAAGCGTTAGATTATTAAAACGAAACTTTCAGTGAAAATTACACTCTTATATTCACCATTCACTCACTAAAAGAACGAAAACAATTCTCGAAAATACTAGATATCAAACTTTTATTGAACTGTGAAGAAAGGATGGTTAACCTCACACGTATTTATACTGTTGAGATGGTTGTGTTTTGATACAAAAATTAGTGGTCGAAAACAAAATAATGGTCACTGGAATATGGCCCCCAAATGCCGTGGTACGACCGAGGGTGTAGAGAGTCAGCTCTTCCTCTCGAAATGCTCTTACATGGCCACTGCCAGGGAAGTCCT
The DNA here is from genome assembly GCF_000699445.3 of Schistosoma haematobium. NCBI lineage: Eukaryota > Metazoa > Platyhelminthes > Trematoda > Strigeidida > Schistosomatidae > Schistosoma > Schistosoma haematobium. The sequence continues at coordinate 10,396,483 of NC_067201.1, forward strand.
ACTCACTTATTTCTCGCACCACGGGTGTTGTTTACGTAATTGAAAGGATGAAAAGTGAATATATGGCGCTTTGACCGGTTTGTTGGATACAGAGGATTCACCCAGGGGGGGTGGAAAATCCTGATTCCAAACCAATGGTGCACACAAGCTCCAGGATTCTGAGGGAACAAATGGCGTATGAACATATTGTTGGTCACCAGCTTCCATGGGACTACATCTTCTAACGTGGCTCCACTGCTTTGTGGATTAGATCTCTAGGTTAAAGGCTCGAGGAGTAGCTCACTAAGAAAAGCATCTGTTTCGGTCTGAGCACCCGGGCAGTATCACAACCCACACAAAAATCAGATGATTTATGTGGCGCCTATGTATTTGGTGCCTCTCTGTACCAATATCTATGTGTTCAAATAAATAAATAACAATAACTGGAATATGAAAAAGTTTTAACTGAGGTAGACATGTGATATTTGGTAATAAGATATGACTTCACTTATAATACATAACCTGTCCACTTCTTTATTATAAATGTCCATACGTCTCACAATATATTCATTTATTAAGTACAATGGATTTGTGTATTTGAATTCATATTTTTACATTTCGTTTAGGATGTATAGCTGAGTTAAACTGCTCTGTCCATGTTCTGATAGATCACTTTAGAATAGAGGAATCAATGGTCTGATTATAACCGTCAAGTCACAAGTTTTAATCCCACTATCGAACTACTTTAGTTTGATCAGTCGGGTAATAAGTGCTACATTCCTTCACATAGAAATTAGTACCCCAACGAAGCTGAACAAATAGATGCGTACTTCGTAAATGCTTTACGTCAAATTAAATTTTAGGGAAATTACTATGTCCAAGTGTGTTTAGTGGTGTATAGTCTCTTCATCATCACATTTCCCAATTCATGGTATATTGTTTAGTTGAAATAATGAATAGATTTATGGAAATGTGTTGAGGGCTATTGGTAATTAAGTGATAAACAGCTTTCACTTATAACTACTGATTTAATTAAGTTATTAGTTGGGGTTTGTCAGTTATACGCAATGTGGAACCTGGCATATTTGCACATTTTAACTTGCCACACTACATTAACACTGCGACATGAAATTATCAAGACCAATCCTAATATTTTGGAAATATTAACGGTATCATCAGTAAAAGAAAAGTTTACACATAAATAACGTGTTTCAAGACGAGGGTTTGAATTCGTGGAATTGAAAAAAAACGTATCAAATAATTCAAAAAAGAAATCAGAATATAAAAGAGGATAAGGAATGAGTGCAACTGCGCCATTGAAACCTATTCTAACCCATGTCACGCAACGTCTTCAACTGTTGGTTACGATAATTGCACTGTTCCCAACACGACTCAATCCGACTGTTAATCTAAGGGTTTGTAACTTTCTGTTGTCCATGTTTAGAACTTTGATAGATAAATCTGTGCTGCTATATGGGCTTGGTGAGTGAATTATTTCTATACAACTTTATGTCATGAGTTTCAATATGTAAAGTATAGGTATTCAGTAAAATCCAAGACACTCATTTCATCCTACATCAATCTGTAACCTGTTCAGGATACATATATGACAACACAGACTAATCATTTACAGTCCTAAATGTCGACGAGGCATTAAAAACCTTTTACTAATACTTTCAAACTCATTGAATAAGTTAGTAATTGCACTCAGTAGCTCTGTAGATAATGTGCTCTAGACATTTTGAAGAGAATGATACTGGGTTTTCTAGTGCAGGTACATCGACTTGACAAGTCTCAAATAGGATGAAACACATGCTCTGGATTCCATTGCGACCCTTATGCCAAATATACTACTTGAGTCATGTTTAAAAGTTCTCGTTGAGCAATCAAATGTTTGTGTAGGTAAATAACTTTGACAATGTAGCACAAAATCATACCGATAGGAAAATATTCACTAAATATAATAAATATATTTTTATGATATCCCTATTAGTAGGAAATTGTATTTCTGACGTTTCATGACTTAATGTAGGTTACTTCTTTAGAGTAACTAAATAACCGTAATAATATATATTCATATATTGGATTATAGATATGCACGAGTATGGATGTGCATGACAGTTACCAAATCTAGAACAAAAAAAAGGAATATGTAGCTTTCAATAGTTCTGAAGATTATATCAATCAGTCTGTATGTGGTGAATCCAACTATCTTTATACTGTAAAATTCTTTACAAAGTAAATACAATCTATTCTTTGCTCAGTTATACATTGACCTCTGTTAGTCAGTATGCTACTACCACTACTACAAGTGTTAAACTAATCTGGCGACTGTTCAAATTAGTTACAAGGTTTTTTATTCCTACTAGTGATCCTTCGCTTTTTAATGTATATTTCTCATGTAATCCATTGTTGTTATTATTATTTATGCGCAGTTCATTATAGTTGTGCTTGTTTATACATATAAATACTTGCCATAGAAAATTAAGGTGAATCTATTTTGTGAATTAAATCACTTCAATTATTATTGTTGTTAGTATTATTATTATTATTATTGATATTATGAGTTATCACTGGTGTAATTATCATTATTATTATTACTAGTTATCTGTGGTACTATTTTTATTGTCCTCAGCTGACCTTCGTGCATGCTTTCGACTTTACTGCTGTTTACATTCACTGTTTACACATTCATTCACTCTCATTCTCTCCTTGTTCAACTATGCTACTGTGTACATGTATGTGTGTTCAGTCGTATGTTTTGTCCATTTATTATTATATACAAATATACAATAATTAATCTGATTATTTTGTTAATGTATAAAATGCCAGTTGTATTTTCTAAATATGTTTTAGTAATCTCTTTATTTATTTGGTTACTAATAATACTACTACTTATCTATTCATTCATGTATTTCATACAGATATGTTTGCACTTTTGTTGTAAACTAAAAAAGATGGTAATACGGTGTGAGGAAAAAAACAAGAATGTGTGTGGTAATAGTGATGATGGTGATGATACAATGAATATGAGATGTTGAACTTTGTATTAATAGATGGCGATATGCATATCCTGCGATCGTGTGTGTTTGTTTGAATGACTACCTACTTTACATTATATGACATAGTGCCCTTATGATATATTATGTGAGGAAATAAGTTATTTAGGTTTTCATTTAGACTATTGTACAAGCAATGTGGACAGTTGGTTGAAATTTTACAATATTAATTCAAATCTACCTTGTTTTGTTCTTTTGTCATTATTATAGCTCTTCCATTATTATTATTGTTATTACTATTATTATTATTATTGTTATTATTAGTAGTAGTATTACTATTACTATTATGTTCTTTTGTGCGTTATCGATGTGGTTGAAATTTAGTTCATTTGGGCTATAACTCAAAATCAGCTGAGTGAATGAATTGGTTAGTTAGTAGTGGTTGTAATAGTAGTGCAACGCCACGTGATCTTCATCTATCCATATCAGCTGAAGACATTAGTTCATTAGTTGACGATTGTCTTATTTGTGTTTTTGTTGTGTTGTGTTGTGTTGTGATATGATGTGTGGTATGCTTGTATATTGTATTGTATTGTATTGTTTGTTTGTTTGAATACTCAATAAACTGTGTACTTGTTATTGTTGTGTATTGTTTGTACAGTGTGTGTGTGTGTTGCGTGGACTGATTGTTTATCGTTGATTATGTAATGGTGATTTTGTTTTGTTGTGTATGTGCTTTGGTGTGATGATAGTGTATTGTTTATTTATTTATTTATTTATTCATTCATTTGTTTAAATATTGGATTGTTGTGTTTTTGTGTAAAAATAATTGAATTAATTTGCTCATTCATGTGTTTATGGATTTGTTGTTGCGTGTTAATGTCCGTGTTCTAGAGTGATCTTGTTAGTGTATATCTATGCCTATGTTTAGATATGTATTTAAATGTATCATCACTGTGTGTGATAGTAGTTGCTATTGTGTTTTTGTGTATGTTTATTTGTGTGTGTTTATTTGCATTCACATATCCACTTTGTAGTACACTTGGATTAATTATAGACAATGAATAGACTCTTTTCTTCATTCTTAATTTATTTATTATGGACATTTTTAATTTTCTATTTCGTATCTATTTCTTCTTGTAAAATATTGTAATTTTTGCTCGCCCTCTCTCTCTCTCTCACACACACACACATACATACACTTATCGATAATACATTTTCATATGATTAATTATGATTGCATATTTCTTATTATCCCTAACACAAAATGACAAACATATTTAGTTGTAATGGTAATAATAAGTTGAAAAATAGTCAATCATTTCAATTAAGTTCAATATTATTAATGACCAATATATGAATAATGATGTGTATTTGTTTTGTTCATAAAAAAATTACATTCTTGAAATAATTGTTTTTTTTTTCACTGATGTATACAATTCCAAAAATATTCTTATTGAATATGAAATCTTTAAAATTGTTTCACTTTGATTAAAAGTTCTTATAAGGTAGTCTTGAGTCAGTAAAACATCAATAGTGTGTAAGTTAAGACATGTCATTAATACATAAAGTCATAGATTATTAAATTAAACCTTGTTCTTAGGTGCAAACTACATGGTTTGTGTCCGTGTAACTATTGCAAATAATAATAAGATGAAATAGCTCCTGGACCGGTCACATTAGCACAAATTGATTTACTTTTTATCTTATTATATATTTCCAGGTTCAGTATTCCTTTCACACAGATCTTATGATTCTCCAATCTTTCTCATTTTTATTATTCCTGCTATATTAGTTCATTTTTATTTTTTCTCTATTCATATAATTAATTTCATCTTGCTGTGTTAATGTCTTGTAACAATATGGGTCAACGTATAAATGTGTCTGGTTCTACGTTGATTTTAACTGACTGAGCCCCCAAATGCTCTGGTACGGCCGAGAGTGGGGAAAGTCCGTTCTCCCTCTCGATATCCCTTCACATGGCCACGCGTATATAGCCTCTGCCAGGGAAGTCCTACTCACTACCTTCTCACACCACGGGTGTTGTTTACTAAAATGAGAGGACGAAAAGTGAATGTCCGGCGCTTTAACCGGATTCCAAACCAATGGTGCACATGGGCTCCAGTATCCTGTGGGAACAAATGACGTATGAACCAATTGTTGGTCACCGGCTTCCATGGGACTGCATCTCCTCACGATGCTCCACTGCCATGTGGGTCAGACCTTTAGGTCAAAGGCTCGGGGAGTGGCCCCCTAAAATAACCACCTGCTTCGGTTTGGGCACCCGAGCAGTATCATAGACCTCACACATATCGAATGAGATTTGTGTGGCGCATATGTATTTGGTGCCTCCTTGTACCAATATCTATGTATTAAAATAAATAAATAAATAGTAACTGACTGATCAATTGAATTATATTATTTGAATGAATTGATACACCTAAAATTTTATTTACTACTAACATTAATTAATTGTATACATGAAATATTGGAGAACACGCTTGAATTCAACACTTCTTCGGATCACTCGTTGTATAATCATGTCGCATATTTTTCTGTTGTGTTTTCATTTCCATGTGATTCTGTGTCACATCGTTTCACTCAAGGTTATTAGTTCTCACGTCTGTATGTCTAAATAAGAAAATTCTTAAGATGATGATCACCGTTAAATCTTATTGTCCTGAATATCATCCTGTTTTGTTTGAAACTGGTATGCTTTATGTGCGTGTTGTATTACAAATTGGACTAAAATACACATACACTTGTTCATCCATGTTTTTTTTAAATTTTCAATCATTTCTCCAACAAAATCAGTTTTAAACCAAGACAAAATAAGATGATATATACAAGTGTACGTATGTGTATATTTAGACGTCGTTTATGTTTGTACCCAGGTTTGTTCGTTGTTGTTTCTCTCTCCCCTCTCTCTTTGTTATATGTAAACAACTAATTCAACTGTCAGGTAGGCAAATTTCTTTTAAAAAAGTTGTTTATTCATGAAGCACTTAATTGATCTGATTTTTCAACAATGATCTATTCATAATTGTTATTACAACAGAGTAATATATTCTTATATAATAATATAAAATAATTAATCGCTAAGCAAAACGATTCAATATCACAATGTAGCCTATTTTTAAATTGCCGTTACTGATGTCCATTTCTATTCATAGGGATTGTTGATTGTATACTGAAAGCAGTCAATAAGAAGCCCAGTTTAATCACCTTGATTTTTTGCTAGTTAGTATACATCAGTAAGACGTTTATCTGCAATCCACCTGAGCTACAAATCTTCTCCACCATTGTTATTATCATTATAGGTCAATCTTTTTATAAGCTGACTTTCTTTGACCATTATTAGATTATGGAGATTGTTAAATTTCATTAAAGTTAGGCATATACACTGCTCAGTGGTCCAAAGATTAAGTGTTTAGAAGCGAGACCGAAGGTCATGCGTTCGATTTCCAGTTGCGTGACCGTATCTCAGACTAGGACGGAACAGTCGTCTAGTGCTTTCAGGTTTCAGTAATTGTCTAACTTTGTTGTTTTTTAAGCTGATTTTTCCCTATCTTTTCTACCGATATTCATATTAGTTGTTACATTGACAATTCAGATGACTTTGGTCAAGAAACATTACTCTTTTCCACAGATATGTATATAGTTTCATATTTGTTATTTGTTTATTAATTTTGTCAGCTTTTCAGTTCTTTCCATTGTCTTTTTTCTATGAATATTGTACCTGAATAGATAACTAGGGAGAGAGTGAGAGAGAGGGATAAGGTCAACATCAAACAAGATAAACTAACTAATATCACCTCTCCTTTTTTTACCCTCATCCATTCATTATTGTGTCCATTTTAAATTGCTCCTTTCCTCCCAGTTTGTTGTTTGTTTCTCTTTCTTTTTCTTTCTCCAAAAGAATCTACACAATCCCAAGTATCTTTGATAGAATTAAAATCAACTACAGTTTGTATTTAATGTATGTGTGTGTGTGTGGCAGGTGTTTGAATAGTTTTTTTTATAAAAAAAAAAGTTTGTTAACTAAGACACATGTGTCTGTTGCTTACTTTGGTTGTTTGTGTATCTATTATTCTGAATAAATAAATAAACAAATAATCAATGCTTAGTTTGTTTTCTGTCGTCTTTGCTTTTTATCATTCTCCTTATCTGTGTACGTATGTATGTAATAATTCCACTTCTTTTAAAATTTTAAACAGGTTTTTCTTGTTTGTTTGTAAGATCTTTTTATTGGTGTCATTGTCGCTTTTATTAGTCCATGAATATAGAGATTAGAAGTAGTAAACAAGACGAATAAATAATAATAGCTTACACTCTTGGCATCAGCAGTCTCTGCATCAGTAGGCCTCAGCATACACAAAGGGAAAACCAAGGTCCTCAAATTCAAAGCGGAGAACAGCAATCCAATCACACTTGATGGCGAAACTCTGGAAGATGTAGAGTCCTTCACATACCTAGGAAGCATAATCGATAAACAAGGAGGATCAGATGCAGACGTAAAGGCGAGGATCGGCAAAGCAAGGGTCGCATTCCTACAATTGAAGAACATATGGGACTCAAAACAACTTTCAACCAATATCAAAGTGAGAATCTTCAATACGAACGTCAAGGCAGTTCTACTGTACGGAGCTGAAACTTGGAGAACTACAACAACCACAATCAAGAAAGTACAAGTATTTATAAATAGCTGTCTACGCAAGATACTCAACATCCATTGGCCGGATACCATCAGCAATAGCCTTCTGTGGGAGAGAACAAACCAACTTCCAGCTGAAGAAGAAATTAGGAAAAGACGATGGAAATGGATAGGACACATTACGCAAATCGTCAAACTGCATCACGAGGCAAGCCCTAACTTGGAATTCCGAAGGGAAGCGAAAAAGAGGAAGGCCAAAGAACACATTGCGTCGGATAATAGAAGCAGATATGAAAACGATGAATTACAACTGGACGGAGCTAGAAAGGATTGCCCAGGACAGGGTTGGATGGAGAATGCTGGTGAGCGGCCTATGCTCCTTCACGAGGAGTAACAGGCGTAAGTAAGTAAGTAAGTAAAACTCTTGGCATCAACTCACTCATCTCCATAGATCTCATCATGTATTGATCTTGAATAGACTATTAGTGAGCAGCTATTTCGCCTTAGTATGGGGCTCATCAGTAGTGCTCATCCAGAATCTCATTAGGGATATTGAGCCTAGGATATTCAGGTCAACATGAAACTTTAAACTACTAAACCGGTATACACTGGTGCAGATATCTAACTTTAATCAATATGCGATATTGTACAACCATGTTCTAATCCATTAAGCAGATGTCACACATTCAATATGAATTAAGTACGATGATAAGAACATTAGGGTTAGTGTGGTGTAATCTATGGAAATTCAACAATCTCCACAAAATTTATGTACTAAAAAGTGCACTTATCCATTAAATTTATCCTCCTCGTGTCTACATTTTATTATTATCCTAGTTTTACAATAATAAAATTAAGTAGTATGTATGTGGTGTGTATATAGCTTGTAAGAGGTTTGATGAAATTGTCGAATTTTTGGTTATGTATCATGAACTGACATTACTTAGATAATCATTGGAAAACGGGTTAACACCGGTTACTCAATATCACTTGATTGGAATTAGAATCGTAAGTCATTGAATGTCGACTCAGTCGTTTAAAGGTTAAGGGCTCACTTGGAAACCCGAAGGTCCTAGGTTCGATCCCCGATTGTTTCGTGGTACTGTACTATTGATGAACTAACTTTCCATTACTTCCTGCTTTTGATCGGCTGTCCAAATAAAGTCAGTCGGTAGTATATATCACAAGACTTTATTTGATTTTTCTCCATTCATGTCTTGAGATTCCTATCACCAATAAAGTTCTCGTGTTTTCTGTTCTTAGAAAAACACATTAATTTATATGGAGTGGGTGGATTATAACTAACAACACGATCCATAATAGACATTTCTTCGTATTTGAGACTTGTTGGTTGAATGCCTCTGTATCATCATCTCATCGTTGATATTCACATCTGAAATCGAATAGAATATTTTTTTTTCAAACACTTAACGCGTTATCAACTAAGTTATTTAACCTAGAAAGTAACTAATTTATTCAACAAGTATAATTTTTATATCCTTATTAGTGGAGCTTTGAATTACCCCGTTATTGAAATTGAGGATTAAATTTTGATAAATCTTATTGGCATATACAGTACATTCTGTGCAAATTACATCCCTATTTATATGAGTAATAACAATGATAATATCAACATTTATAGCACTATAATATTATCATTACTTTTAGTAGTGGTAATAATAATTATAAAAACAATAGTACACTAATATCCATTAAGTAGATCACATAGATAAGCAGAATAAAATGTACTGGCCCCACAAAAATAATATAAATAAATAAAACTAATTTTTATGTAAATATACGTTTATTCATCTGTGTATGTAGAATACATTCTTTTTCAATCAAAAAAAGCCCTAACCAATTCTTTGCAAAAATTAAGAGAATTAAAAAAGTGATTAGTTAAAGTGTAGTGTGCTAAGTTTGCACTTTCAAATATATGTGTTTATGATAGTAGTATCATTGATGTCCCTACTACTACTAATAATAATAATAGTAGTAGTAAACACAATTTTTTACAAGCAAAACCATTTGGAATATAATTGTTTCAATCCATTGAGGAATTTTCACTAATATGACCAGAGTGTTTATGTATATATCGAACTTTTCAACCTATTCTGTCTACTTTGTATGCCTTGAAAACAATGTTTTAACTTATTTTTTAAGAAAAAACTAGACTAGATGAGAAAAGGTTAACACGGTTTATGCCGTTGTAGTAATAGTAACTTGCCTGGTTCTATTATACTGTCTTTGTAAAAAGGTTTCTTTCTTACCACATTAGCTACTGTATTTGTCTTTTCTTGTATTTACTAAATTTCTTTTTCTCTATAGAATTAAAATACTATCTTATCCCGTTGTATTAAGGTGTTATTTAAGTCTCTTTGATCACAGCTGGGCAGTCGTTATGGACGGACAGATGCTAGTTCTTTCATATCACAGTTCTACGTCATAAACTGATCACCTCTCTACTGTTTTTAATCACTCCCAGTGTCAGGAAATCATGAAAGTATGGAAGTTGCTGGGATGACATTTGTAAAATATATTCAAAATATTGTACCCACTGTTTCAAGATGGTAGTATCAATTAGATTGTCATCGTTGCTCCTAAACACACTGGCAAACTGCTAAATTGATAACACGGTGTTCTCACTTGATAGCAGAGTTCTTTCGAAGGGTTAATAAATGTCCGAATAAGTTTTATATCACAGTCGTTAAGCGAATGTTTTGGTAAATAGTTTTTATAAATGATTTTAGTAATGTATGTTCATTGTATCAGGAATAAATATTCACTGTTGAAAGGAACACTAAGCAAGTATGTTGTTATGACTTAGTAGTTGAAGTGTTTTACTTTCAACCACCACATCCCATGTTTGGGGCCTACTCAATCTGCTTCAGTTTGGGAAACTGGATGGTGTAGTATTATTAGCCGTCACACTTACGGTGTGGCTCACGCTTTTCCAATGGATTTTTCGCCAGGAGAGGTTTTGCAAGTCTTACTGCATCTTGTATGATATTGCCATTTTCAGTTAAAACTCTGGTATGAAAAGGAATACTTTAAAAATGTTTTCCGTATGAATACCTCAGATAAGTGTTTCACATCTTGGGCTCTTTTTTGTCTTATTAACCAGAAGCTTCTACTCCAAAAAAAGAAAACAAAATACTTTTTAGTAATTGTTTATTAAATTACTCTGTTTGTAAGTTTGATTGTTTAATCGATGGTCGATGCAAACTTCTTGGTTGAGAGATTCGTGTAATAACTTCCCAACTAATGGTTGGGAACGTTGGATGATAGCTTAACTCAAAATCGACCATAGTGGCACATATATATTCACTCCATATCTTACTGTAGAACTTTAGTTCCAGCGTTTTTTAAATCCTCATCTCTTCATTCTGCCTTTTTGATCTGTGTTCTCAATGTTTGGTTTTTTTTCATCATCACTGTTTCAAAAATTATTTCGGTCTTTTTGCTATTTATCTCATTAATTTCATCTCTCTTCATGCTAATGTGAAATGTCAAATTAGTCTTATACATATACATAATTGTGTCAGGGTCTATGTTGGTTAAGACTAATTAAGTAATTTCGTTTATTACTCCCTTCATTGTTCTAGTTGTTAGATAAAACGACTGATTGAATATTGATCAATTTTTTTGTGTTTATAAAAACAAGTGTTCAATGTTAAGTTATGGTAATTGAGAAAGTAAATTAATTAATCTGCTTGTATTTATGAAATTAAAATTAACTCATTCACTAAGTACTTGAGTATGATGGGCCATATTCTAAGTATAGTGGCTAGATGATACTACTCGGTTGCTGAAATTGAAGTGGAGTGGGGTTCGAATCTGAAATTTAGTGTCTGGAAGTCGAATCTATTAATCACTATACTACCATCCTACAATAAGATGATAAAAAGAAATATTTATTGAATGGAAATAGATTTTTTATTCAATTAATTCTTTTTGCAAACTCGAAAAGAAACATCTAAAAGTGATTGAATCACAAATACAACTACTCAAAGACTAAACTCTACTGTAGAAATTGCATTTCTAACAGTGGAACTAATTCCACTGCAAATATTTTAATACTCAATAAGATGGAGAAGGGTAAACGAATACCCATTATATGTCACCTCTAAACATATATATCAATTTTACGCGTGCATACAAACCCTTGTACTTTGAATGAACAAAAACATATGCTTCTACATATTTTATAGAGCATACTCCTATGAATCTACATTTCTGAGGGAAAAAACAGTCGACGTAGTGTGATAGCACACTAATCTTCAGGTACACGACACAGTGAGTTCAATCAATACATTCAAAATGATTCAATTTCATTACGATTTTTCAGAAACTACAGGAATTAGAAGGCTTAGACTCTGACGTTTGTATTCACACAGAGTTAGAGATTAACCTTTAAGTGTCTTAGTTGCGCTAGTAAACTGAGCACTTTGACTCTTATTCATTTTTAAAATTCTTCAATCAATTTTTAATTACAAGCTACTAAGTTTAGCTTACATATCTGTCACTTTCCAAAACTCTTAGGTTTTCTGTTAAATTACATAAGGATAATATACACAACTTGGTAACTTCCTCCCATTAAACTATAAACCTTTTAGCTTAGAACGTTAAAAATAGACGTCATATGAAAGTTGTTTGGAAGCTGGATTCATAGTGTGTGAACTATAGATAGGATGTACCCTTTACGTGATGTAGTTGAAAATTATTTATGGGGTGATGATACACTTCGTCTTCTTTAATATGACGATCTTCAATATTCCTTCTCATGCCAATATCTTATTCTGTGAATTTATGTCTTCTTTTCGAACCTGACATATCCGGTACTTGAATGATTGATAATCCGTTCCAAAATCTTAACTAGATCTCAAAATTCTTTCAACTTGAGCCCTGAATAGAAAATAGTTGGATGGAAGAATGAATGTCAGTTTTTTTACTTTCAAGGATATTTTTAGGTTCATGGGTGGTGGTAACGTTCTAGAAGCTTGCAGTCACAGCATGCGATCTAATCCGTTGTTTTCTAGAAATTTGTGGGGAATTTCTAATAAGCATTAATTAGACAAAATATTTTTCCAACTTTTGAAGGCTCAAACAGAAGTGGGGGTAGGGGTGTTGGAACTAGGGAATTAGAAGTTGAAAGTCGAACATGTTAATCAGTAGGCCACAGATTCATAACTTGTAAAACATGCATCGACCCTAATAGACCGAATAAGTGGTTGTGGTTTTTTTTATACTGTTTTACTATTCATCGGATACAGTTTTGTACCGTTTATTTTTGTACTTTATTAATTACTTCGTTACCTTATTTGTTTTTTCTTTAATTGCACCTTTCATTTTCATGAAAAAATTATTTGTTCATAAATTTGTTTTCGGAAACACTGAATTCACTTCAAGTTATATGTATATAAATATAATCACATTCCCATAATGTTTTTAACCCTCCATCTTATTAGTAATAATTTGTACCATTTATTTATACATAGCCTTTCTTTTCGTATTTTGCTAGATTATTGTATTAACTAGCATGTTTTGTCGTATTTTAGACTCATCTGATACATGTTTATGCATTTTAGTGTTTGTGTTTACTGCATGACTTGAGTCCAGTACTATTTGCATCTTGTATCCCACTACTATCTATTGTCTGTCTTTTCTCAAATGCTTATGACTTCGTGAAAGTATCTAAACAATCCTCTCAAGATGTACATTATGCCAAAAAAACGATTGATCGAAATTCAGTTCTTAACATCAACGACGGGGAAGTTCAAATGCATACAAATAAATTATAAGATTCCGTTAGACTGTTCAACGTAACAGCATATACTTCAATACTAGCAAACAAGGTTACTATTCATCCACAACTATTAAATGATTGATAAATTTCGAACATGTCGCAAGTGAAATATTGGATGATTATCTCGCTATATCACATATTGGTTTAGTCTAGAATTGTGACACTACACCAACCCTGTGGTTCTAATACATAGATTTTCATTGTTTGACTTGAAGTTTCTAGACTCAACAAATTGTTGAGTTGTGTGTTTTCTTTGCTGAGGAGTCCGATACAACATCTCAGTGCTCTCTTGTTTCTGATGGTACCCCAATCAAGATCGATCTGTGAGAAATGCAACTTAATATATATATATATATATATATATATATATATATATATATATATATATATACCTCCGATAATTGTAGTCGTAACTTTATGGTATAATAGTGACAGGTTGTTGTTTTTCTTGTTTTCACAGCATAACACTTTCATATCTATCAGTTTAGGGGTTGTGGAGATTGCTAAGTTTTTGATTAAGATCATGAACCGATTGATGTTAGACCACCATTGAAAACCTGGAAGCACTGGACGGCTGTTTCGTCCTGTTGTGGGACTCCTCAGAAGTGCGCATCCACGGTGCCGTTCGCGGGATTCGAACCCGTAATTTGTGTCAGGTAGAAACAGGTGTCTACCCCAGTGCAATGGAAGATGGTCGCGCGACTTCGTGGATTGGTTGAGGTTAGACATTAACACCATTGGATGCCGGCTCAGTGGTCCAGTAAGTTAAACGTTCGCTTGCGAGACTGAAGGCCCCGGGTCCGAATCCCGCTAACGTGATCGTGGATGCGCACTGCTGAGGAGTTTCACAACAGGGCGAAACGGCCGTCCAGTGCCTCCAGGTTTCCAAAGGTGGTGGTCTAACATCAATCGGTTCATGATCTCAATCAAAAACTTTCATATCTACTGTTCTGACATCAGTTATTATTGCCCTACCAATATAAGTAGTAAATTGTTGATGTGGTGTGTTATATACACATACATTATCGAGATAAGTTCACAATACTTCTCACTGGTTAATTTATCCTTCCAATAGGAGCTAATCTTACCATCTTGGACAATATTTAAACGGTTCTTTAAGTTGAATGTTTATCATTCATGTTGGGTTATTCTTGGAAAAGATGATCATTTATTTTTTATAGATACAATTGCTTGCTTGGTTCATCTTGATGTATATATATAATGTTAGAAACCAGGTCAGTGTTGTTTTTGTAAAATAAATAAATCGGATGACTAGTATCAATTCTGTTATTATTATTATTATTACTATTATTACTATTATTTTCGTTATTATTATGCTTACCATTCTTGTTATAGTCGATGACGTTTATATCATTATTATTAGTGTAACAGTAGTGGTACTACTACTACTAACAATAATAATAATAATAATAATAATAATAATAATAGTATTGTCCTCAAGTGACCTCCGTGCATTTTATAATGTGCGCATATACATTAGGTTTTGTTTATATATATGTTCAGTATCGTATTAATTAATGTACGATTATTACGTGTAAATGCAATAATGTTTGTCAGTTGTACTCTATTTGAAAATGTAAAATTCTTATTGTGTATTATTATCCTTGTATTTTTTTCCGCATATTTCTTATCATCATTTGTTTATTTGTTCAATGTGTTATTTATTTTTTCATTTGTTTATTTTGTTGTTGTTTGTAGTGGTGTATGTATGATGATGACGGTTGTGTATTCCTTGTAAAATTTGTTTGCACTTTTCACAAAAATAATTATAGCGATAATAATAATAATAATAAACATACAGTGTAATCTCTCTCTCTCTCTTCATTCCTCTCTTTCTCGCTCGCTGTTTATCTGATAATCTGTGGTTCAGTGTACCTGTGTGTATGTGTTAGGTAGTGGGTATTCCTACGATTTTATTTACGTGTTTGTGTATATTTATTTATTTATGCGTATTTATATAATTGCATATAATAATTGTTAAAGAAGACAAATATGGATAAAATATCTTCTATAAACTTTCCAGTTGATTTTTCCCCTATAAATGCATGTTGACTCCTATTTGATTTTCTTAAGAATACAACATTTTGATCAACTCTCTTTCCCTTGTTTTGTTCTTTTATCACTATTATAGCTTTTCCATTGTTATTATTATTGTTATTATTAGTAGTAGTATTACTATTACTATTATGTTCTTTTGTGCGTTATCGATGTGGTTGAAATTTAGTTCATTTGGGCTATAACTCAAAATCAGCTGAGTGAATGAATTGGTTAATAGTGGTTGTAATAGTAGTGCAACGCCACGTGATCTTCATCTATCCATATCAGCTGAAGACATTAGTTCATTAGTTGACGATTGTCTTATTTGTGTTTTTGTTGTGTTGCGTTGTGTTGTGATATGATGTGTGGTATGCTTGTATATTGTATTGTATTGTATTGTGTTGTATTGTTTGTTTGTTTGAATACTCAATAAACTGTGTACTTGTTATTGTTATTGTTGTGTATTGTTTGTACAGTGTGTGTGTGTGTTGCGTGGACTGATTGTTTATCGTTGATTATGTAATGGTGATTTTGTTTTGTTGTGTATGTGCTTTGGTGTGATGATAGTGTATTGTTTATTTATTTATTTATTCATTCATTCATTTGTTTAAATATTGGATTGTTGTGTTTTTGTGTAAAAATAATTGAATTAATTTGCTCATTCATGTGTTTATGGATTTGTTGTTGCGTGTTAATGTCCGTGTTCTAGAGTGATCTTGTTAGTGTATATCTATGCCTATGTTTAGATATGTATTTAAATGTATCATCACTGTGTGTGATAGTAGTTGCTATTGTGTTTTTGTGTATGTTTATTTGTGTGTGTTTATTTGCATTCACATATCCACTTTGTAGTACACTTGGATTAATTATAGACAATTCATGAGTATTCTCCCTTTAACTTCGCTTGTTAAGTTAGGAAATTTTAACTGTTTCTTCATGAGATGATCTTGATTTAAATGGTTGTCTTTCTTCAATATGCTCTAATCATATAATAATAGTGTTAACCGTAATATTTCTTTTCTAATTTAGTTACTTATTGTTAATGATATATTCAAATAGACCTTTGCTAATTGGTTTTTTCTTCAACAAAAATCTATTATATTAATGATACGTTTTACTACGAATTTAATTCGACTTGTAAACCTTTAAAAACTTACAGTGCAGATGGGAGGTAGAACAGATATTTCTCACTTATTTTGAAACTCGTCTGTGATAGAAACAACATTCCATTTTAACATTCTTCATACATATCACTTTCTTGAATAATAATGTTCTTACTAGTGATTAGTACCAAGCAAGATTCTAATGTTACTAATGAGAAACTATGAAGGTTCATGTTCAACTGTGTTAGAAGTGGAAAATTTATAATCAAGACACTGGATGACAGTTGTTATATATCGTGTGTTTGTCATGGTTCTTGACTATTGGTCCGTTGTGATGTAGGTAGACGCGGGTTTTCTTGTTGATATCGAAAGGATTGTCGTAATCAGTAGTTGAAGAACTTGTGATGTGGTTCAGAATTGATCGCAGTGGCGATGATGCATTCATTCCTAGTCTTCTCTCATATACTGTGTCTGAGAATCTTTCCATACCTTACTTTCATCTTTCTATACTTTATCCTTAATATTACTGATATTGTCACTACTGCTACTTATTTGAAATTTTTTTATAATTTCATTTCACCATGTGTGTATGGTGTAACTGGCTACTTGAACCAATGCTCATATGTACCAAATTCTACGTTGCATATAGTTGACTTAATGTTGGTAAGGTTAGATCATATGATGATGGTTCACTGTTTGAAAAGTATTGTGCTTACTACAGAATCTAAAGTTTCTAGATTTTATCTCCGGTAGGGTCTTCGATCTACATTGTTTGATAATCCTAAACTTGGACGAAACATTACTCATTGCTTCCTGGTTTTCAGTCGCTTTACAGTTGAATTTATTCTTCGGTAAAAAAATTTCATATTGAACTACTTTTCTACAAGCCTACGTTATTATCTTTTTCATATTTTTCTGGAAAAATTTCAAGCAATAACCGTCCTAGAGATTATAGTGCAGAATATTATATGTACTACTACGGTAATATGCATTCTCCCAAACAATGACTATTAGTTTTTGCCCTCTGTAGGCAAATCCTTTTTATGTATCTAGTTTGTCATACCTTAGAAATACTAAGTTATATTTCTTGCTAGATTCGGTAATCAGAATTCCAATTATAATTCCTTTAATCTCGGGTATACTATTTTGAATTTCGCCAGCATCCCAAGCTTCAACTTATTACACCCTTCATCTGATATGGTTAACTTTAGTTTGAGTCCGGAGTAATCCTAAATTCTATTAGTCTATTGAATTTCAGCCTTGAATCCAAATTAAATTCAGAAGCCCATTTTTTGTCTTATATTTCAGGGACCGAGCATCCTATCTCAAAATTCTCATTTGTTTAAATATGTGAATTATCAGACTGAAACCCATTACAAATAAGAAACGATCGTTTAAAAAATGGGCTGATAGTACGTGATTAATTAACAATAATTGAGGAATAGTAAGATGTATAGTTCTAATTAATAGGTTTCACTAGGCCCCCTAAATGCCCTAGTACATCCGAGGGTAGGTAGATTCCCCTTCCCCTCTCGAAATGCTCTCATATGACTACGCGTATATACCCACTATCAGGGAAGTCTTACTGTCTACTTCACAGCTGGAGTGTTGTTTACGATGTTGGGAGAACAAAATGTGAATGTTCGGCGCTTAAACTGGATTGATGGATGCAGAGGATCTATCTAGGAAAGTTGGAATTTTTTTATTCAAAACCAATGGTATACATAGGCTTCAGGATCGCAAGGGAAAAAATAGTGTATGAACCTAATTTCGATCACCGGTTTATTATGAGACTACATCTTCTAATATTGTTCCACTGCCCCAACCGGTACCCCGACATCACAAGAAAACTATCTATTTTGGCTTGAGAAACCGTACAGTAGCTTAGTCCATATACAAACTCAATTATTTCTATATTGATATATATATATATATATATATATATATATATATATATATATATATATATATATATATATATATATATATATTTCCTATTTGGTACCAATGTTCGTATATTTAATCTATCATAATTTTGATATTAAGTCATTATTCAATGATAATATAAATAACAATAATCTGTTGAACTAATCTTAACAAATTCTTCTATTTCTTCAAATCGGTTATATTCAATTTTCAATAAATTTTAATCATTTAAATTTTATACTAATTTTTATTTAGAAATAAAATATTATCAATAATTTTTTTTCTAATTTTTCATGAAAAATAAATAAAATTCATTATTATTTTAATTAGATTTAATTTAATTGAACTGTTTTTTTTTCTATTTTTTGCTACTCTCTTTTCCCTTCTTTTTTTATGAAAAAAAACAAACAAAGAAACAAAATATTTCTTCGCCTATTATTATTATTATTATTATTATTACTATTAATAACGGTTAAATGGTTATCCTTTTTGATTTTCTACTTTAAAAAAAGTGTATAGACCCTAACAACTACGATGAACTGATTCTACATTCTTTGTGTTTGTTTATTATCTTTTCATATTACTTTGTTAAAATAGAATATTTTCTTTTGAGAAGAAATTCACCATTGTAATGTTGTTATGTGTGCGTGTGTGTGATACTTTTGTCGAAATACAAAATTTGATTTATAACTTTTTGTTTAAATAATTTAGAGAAAATTGATCATTGAATAGTTATATAGTTATGGTCAGATGTAATTAATATTGCATTTAAACTATTAAATGGTATTGGTAATAGTAATAATAATGATAGTAATAATAATAATACATGAATAATGAGATCAATACAGGTTATAAGCTTGTTCATGCTCACAGTTCTGGATCATCAGGTTTTTTTTCTTTTCAAACATCTATTTATTATCAAAACGTTTCCTGTTTTAAATTCGTTTGAATTCACTAATTATTACCTACTAATTCCATATACTTTCGCGCCCTTATAAAATATTTTTACATTCTATCATGAAGTTAATTTACGTAGACGCTCATGAAGCATTACCACAGTAGTTTACATATATATATTATCCTTTTCTGGGTTTTTATTTGAAAAAAGGAACTAGAAACTATTATTATAAAATTCGTACATCTAAGTGTATTCGACGATGAAAAGCTATGTCATAGGACCATGACTGATGGTTTTAAATATTCATAAATGATTTTGAATGATAATTAAACACTACTTGTTTTGTACGTTTGTTTTGCAATTTTACTGTTGAGAATTCTGTATGGTAATTACATAAACTTATGTGACATACTGAACAAGTTGGGTGTAAATTGTTTTCTTAAAAATATAGGACTATTATGAATGAGAGTATGTTAACGTCATCTATACATTAGAGATTGCAAAATAATTTCTATGGATATTCGTCAATATTTGAATGAATAACTTGACAGAAATTCGGCACCAATCATATAGAGGATAGTATTGTAGTGTGCAAAAACTCAGATGCAGTAAACTAACTTATTGCCTTACACAAAATTACACACTGTCTTAGTAAAATATTAAAATCACACGTTGAACACATCATTTGCATATCTTCCTTGAGTTATCATCTACATACTCCATCATTCTCCGATTGCTCTCTGTTTTCCTTGCTCTTCTCTTAACTTCAGTCTTCTGTCGGTAAACATTCCACCTCAATTTTCTGCTACACACTACTTATGTCTGTCGGTTTAAGTAGCACACACCACATTATATGTAAAAAAAAGTCAATTTGAAATAATCTTAGTGATTAACGATTAAACAATTACAACATTACCGTTCAGCAATCTTTTTTTGAGATTATCACTGACATAAATTTTACACATAGAGTATGAACGAGAGTCTGTTACATTGTCGTGTGAAATTTCAGTAATTGTAAAACAAACATAAACATGAATTTATTTTGCAAACAATTACTTTTTTTTAAATCAAATGGCATTTTCTTTATTGTCTATCATTCATTATAAGGTCTGATAAAAATTTTGTTAGAGAAAAACAAATGGTACTCTTAAATTAAGTCATGGAATGTAAGAAATTCAATTTGTCATTCATTATAATATTACAAGTATATAATATTATTTAATTATTGCTATGTTATGAGGTCTTTGTTTTTGATACTGATAAGCAAATTTCCTTGTACACGAGCCTAACCAGCTAATCGAGAAAAAAGACGAAGTATGAGGAGGAAGTATATTGAATAAACAAATAAACATATTTTTGTATTCATCCATACGAAAATATTTCTGTGCCTTATAAAATCAAGCTACTGTTAGTGTATGCCTCACTCCTAGGAAATGTAAGCCATTTTCTTCCCAATCATGTACGTTTATCATTTGGCTGATTTTTGATTAACTCAGCGTACCAGTTATTATGAAACAAGTGAACATTTCTTTCAAATTCTACACACTTATAGTGTACTATAATTCAGTTAAAATTTGAGTATGTTGGTTAGTGCTTACACATAGAAACTTATACTAATTCACATTTCGAGTATGAATGATTGTGAACCCGAAGACTTTTTTTCGGACCATTTTGCAATGATTGTTGCTTTGAGTTGATTGTGTTCTCATTATTCAATAATATTTGTTGGTATCGTATCCCGTCGCTAAAATATAATTCACTTCCATACAAAACACTTTAATTAGTTAATAAGAATTTGTGTACTCTGTATTGAGCCACATTTCAAATGTGAATACTTCTTAAATCGAGCTAGATATAATAAGATTTGAACTCGTAACTTACTAATTAAACACTGAATGCTTTAACTTATAATTCATAACCTTGAACAAAAGGACAAACCTACATCCTTTTAGAACATCATACAATCCTCACAGGATTTGATTGTTTTATACAATCAAATATATCATCACTGAGCTATTTGTTAAGAGATTTATTCAGTGTAAATTTTCTTTGCTAAGCATTTTACAAACTCAGTACTTTTCTAATTTAACATGAAATGTTTAGCAAACATATGTTTATAATCAGTAGAATGAAATAGATTATTTATTTATTTTAACACAGACATTGGTACAAGGAGGCACCAAATACATATGCGCCACACAAATCTCATTCGATATGTGTGAGGGCTGTAATACTGCCCGGGTGCCCGGACCGAAGCAGGTGGTTTTCTTAGGGGGCCACTCCCCGAGCCTTTGACCTAAAGGTCTGACCCACATGGCAGTGGAGCATCGTGAGGAGATGCAGTCCCATGGAAGCCGGTGACCAACAATTGGTTCATACGTCATTTGTTCCCACAGGATACTGGAGCCCATGTGCACCATTGGTTTGGAATCCGGTTAAAGCGCCGGACATTCACTTTTCGTCCTCTCATTTTAGTAAACAACACCCGTGGTGTGAGAAGGTAGTGAGTAGGACTTCCCTGGCAGAGGCTATATACGCGTGGCCATGTGAAAGGATATCGAGAGGGAGAACGGACTCCCCTCACTCTCGGCCGTACCAGGGCATTTGGGGGCGAATGAAATAGATATAAATGTCAGCTATAAAAATGTCATACAAATACATTTCTGTGTTGAATAACTGACCAGAATGTTAGCAAAAAGTTGAATATGGATTAAGTATTTGTTGTTAATTACTTCCTTTCTTTATTTCATCGTACATAGTATACAATTTCTCATAAATTTCTTTTAAAATTTTAACTGATTTCTTGCCTAAATCGATGTTTTCCATGACGAACAACCGTGTTTTTTTCTAACAGATATATGTATATATAAATATATGGGTGGTGTTATCCGAGATGCTTTCATTATTCAAAAATTACGTTGTATCCAGCACTGTTGGTCGGTTTTTTTCGTTCACGTAGTAGATAAGTGCTTCATATTAGAATATAATTGTCATTAAATGTTCCATTCCAAGTGTTTTGAGCTATATCCGCAAATATCTGTCTTGAAACATGTTAATAGAGAGCACCACAGCCCAACGTTTCTGACAAAAAACACTAATTTAATATAATTTAAGGTCTGAATTGAAATCTCAGATAATAATTACACTCTAATGTGCGTCATTCACTCTTTTGCTAGATTAACGGAATCATGAACGAAATTGGAGAAAATAAAACACTTACTGTGAGTATAGGTCTGTGGAGATTGTTGAGTTTAGTTAAAATAATGAACTAATCAATGTGAGACAGTTACCCAGCGAGATGGGAGATGTTCGCAAAACATTGTGGATTGATTAAAGTAAGGCATTAATACCGCTGGATGCCGGCTCAGTAGTTTAGAAGTTAAGCGTTCTTGCGCGAGGCCAAACGTCTTGGGTTGTATTCACACATGCGGGGTCGTAGGTGTGCAGTGCTGGGGAACCCCATACTAGGACGAAACGGCCATGCAGGTTTCCAATGGTGATCTGACATTGATTGGTCCATGATTTTAATAAAAAACTTGTTACTGAACTGTAAAACATTACGGCTAACCTTATATATATATATGCTTGAAGCTAGTTAAATGGAGACAGATAATTGTTATATAATCGATAAATTTGTTTGCCTCGCCTTATTTTTCCGTGTTTAATTCATATTTTACACATTCTGATCTGGTATTTTTGTTATTTGATCAGTTGTGTACTTACTAGTTTTATTTGTTTGGTTGTTACGAATCTGTTATTTGGGTTTATTGTTCTACTATCGTAGGAAATCTCTGAGTATCATCCATGTTCTTTGAAAAATTACTTTTTAATTTAAAGTATATATTCCATATGAGTTGTTGGTATATACTTTGTGTGCGTGTATGTGTATATATATTTGTATATAAGTGAAATGTATGAGCCTTTTAAGCAGAATAAAATCTCAATTAGTGAGATCATGATCTAATCTAAGTTAGATAAGTATGGGAGCATTGGATAGCTGTTTCATTCTAGTACAGGTCTCTTCGACATTGCACATTTACCACCCCAAGGGATCGAATCCGAAGCGTCTGGTTTCGCACGCGAACTCTTAACCTCCTAACACGTTAGCGCGACATAGGTTGGATGAAAGCACGTTCCGTGCACGATTGTGTTGGTGCACGCTGATTGGCTATTTCTTATCCAATCAGCGCTGGTCGAGACTTGGAGAAGACTCTAGAATCTTTTCACGTAAAAAATAAATATACTAACGTTTCTCTTATTGTTCTCCTTACTTCCATCTACCTTTGTTATTTGGAATCTAATTTCATTCCCGTTCAACCGTGTTCTGATTTGGGGACTCGTTGAGTAAATCGGTGTCCAGAAATACTAAGCAATAGGAATAGTCGGGTTGCAATAGGAGAAATTATAACAAAACCACTGAACCGGAATCCAATGGTTTTTCGTGCTTAACTTCTATTAGCTCATAGTATTATGCGAGCGTCTTCATAATCGCAATTCTGATAATTATCAACTGCTCACTAGTGATTAGCTTCAACAAGAAATCTCGGGAGCTCTAGCTAGAAGCCGTGATCAGTGGATTTCAACTGTGTTGGATATGAGGAAGGTACACACTGAAGACAATAAAAAATGATCATGCAACATCGTGAATTGAAGTTAGACACATACATTAGATACCGGTATGTGGGACCGAATGTGTTTGATTCCCCGTAGTAGTCTCATGAATGCATACCTTCACTGAAAAACCCCATACTAGGACAGAACATCCATTCAATCCTGTCCAATTTTTCAATGATTGTCTAACTTAGACCCGTTCATGATCTCAATAACATTCAACAATCTTCAAAATCCTTATACTGATAAAATCACAATTCTTTCTTTTCACTCTACTGTTTATTTATTTCTTGTTCACAAATGGATTATTACTTTGGAATTGTGTTGTTGTTATAAACACTATTTTTATTTGTTGTGGATCAACTTCTCTCTTTCTTTCACTTTTTTTCTCGCCTGTTTTTTTGAACTACGACAAATATCATGTTGTTTTGTTGTTGACGCTCATCACCAAAATAATAATAACAATAGTAATCATCATCATAATAATAAGGATGACCTTGTCCTTAATTTGTTCTTTTATTCCGTGTGTTTTGTTATTGTTTTTGACGTTGTTGATGATTTGTGTGCGTCCATGGTTGTTTTTGTGTTCTGATTTCGGAAATTGTATCTCATTTTTATCCATGTCTATAGATGTATGTTTGTTTATGTTTGTATATATGTGTGCGTATATTTGTATTTGTTTGTGTATGGTGTAAATTCACCTTAAATATACACAGTTTATTTACTATTGTTATTGTAACAATAATGTTTCAGTTGTTGACTTTATTCTGTTGTAATAAAAATATCGTTTGTTTTGTTCAAACCTACTATTGTTTAGCTTATTCTTAAAAGTTGAGGTGTGTATATTATTTGGAATGTGTGTAAAATGTAGTTATTGTCCCAATGTACTTTTTCCCTTTATTATTATTATTCTTATCATGAAGGCTAACAATAACAAAAGAAGATAATAACATCTTGGAATAATAATTCACTGGCTATTGAAAATTAAAGATTGGTTCTATATTATATATATATTGTTTTATTGAACTAGAGATAAACTCTACTTTGTCAAGTCACCTGAGTGTATTGTAGTCAATGATTATGATTATGTTTTCAGTTATTTAATCACTCATTTGTAAGTATTTTTGAACAATTTTTCTTCCATCATACCTCATCGCGCTACACTTGACACGTCCGTAATATGATAGAGTGATTATATTCAGAACACGATTAAAAAACGAAGGTATATTGGGAATTAAGTTCGAGAGGAGGATAAAGAGTGAATGCATACACACTATTGTGACTGATTTTGAATCATATCACCTATCGTGTCTAACCATTTATCGGGGTTATCTCACGAATCCTTGCATTTACCTACATAGCTCAATATAATAATCAATGACTTCGTAATGTGATGCTACATATCCTGACCATTTCAGTTGATGATTTGCAATTTACTCATCCGTTTCACTATCTTTGTCTAATACCTTGTGACTAACCTCAACAATGCTCATTCGGTGGCTTTGTGAAACGTGAGCAATGGATCCAAGACACGTGTTAAAAAACCTACAGCTTACTCATTTCTTTTACTTTCGTAGACCATGTTTCGAAGTTGTAGAGTAATACAGATCAAACTGCTGCACAGTATACTTACTCTTCGTTTAGCCTTGTTAATGCTTTTTCATTTAAAAAAAAACGAAATGAATAATTTAACTCAGATAATGCATTTACAACTTTTCTGTATTCATCTTTAAATCAAACTGTCGATTTGAATGAACTGCGTGATATCCAACTCGAATGATCAAACTGAGGCTTTATGTAATGTATTCGGTTAAAAGTTGGTTGGTAATACAACCACTTAGCCAACTACATATATACACTCATGTACACTTAATTTACAATATCATGGTATATAAAATTAAGGTGTTTATTTATGCAACTCATACATGAAGGTAGAAAGCTAATGAACAAATTATTTCCCTATAAATGTTAGTACCAATTATATTCAGCATAGAGAAAAGTATTTACTCTTTTTTTTCCTAAAGATTGTTTACCAGTATTTTTTGTGAAAGTATTGCGATGAATTAGTCTTTTCGTTTGCATGTTAAATGATAGATTTTGTCGACATTCTTGTTCATTTAAAATGATCGAAAATTATTTTTAGCTCAGGATGAGGATTTTTGTAAGTTTTATGTTTAATTTCGAAGCTTTTCATTGTCTTTCTAGACAACACATTTTCAGTAAATATATTTCAAAACTGAAGTGTGTACATGTTTAAAAGGGGGGGAGTGGTGGTGATGATCATGCAGGTTTCGTACCTGTGACCTACTTATTGATAACTAAGTGATCTTTCTATATTCACACACATATATACATATCAACACTAAATCTCTAACATTTCTGATACGCATATGAGTTCTTTTACTAATGTGTAAATCCATATTCCGAACTTTGTTCACTTATCATAAGCCCAGTTTAAGAGAGAGAGAGAGAGAGAGAGAAAATCGATTACCATTTGACCTAATTATCGTCATTTTTATTGTTATTAATCAACTAAAAATAGAACTTTTATACTATTTAATGTTTTAACCTAAGATCTGAATATCTTGGATGGAGTCACATGGATAACTACTACTAAAAATAGGAACATACATTAGATTAGACAAAACAATTGTTCCATGTTCCCTTCTTTTCTTATTTAAGTTCTCAATAACACCCTAACTAATATTAATTAATGATGAATATTGTTAACACATTTCATTTTTCTCCATCATAATAATAAGATAGATTGAATATATAAAAAGAAAACAAACATTTTGCTTATTTTCATTCTTGTCTATTACACTTAATCCTATTCTATGATAAATAATATTGAAATTAATATTTATTTATCGTTAATGAGTTCATGGATAGTTTACATTATTTATTATTTATTTTTATATTTATCATAAACCACATCATATACATTAACATATAATATTACTTATATACCATTGTTCATGATAACATTGATTCTATATTGTGAAATTTTTTGTGATAGGGTAATTCTACAGAGAAAAATATTCTTCTGATGATAATCATTTATTGTATAATAAAGAAAATAGATAAGGATAAATAAATAATTGATAACATTGAATATTATAATACTGATTTATATTGTACTGTATGTAATATGATCAGTCAGCCTAAAACGTAGGATCAGGCACACATATGCATCGGTCCAAGTTGCCATACCGCATTAGCACAGCAAGATGAACATCGGGTTCATAAGAGTAGTTAAGTCAAGGGTGGTAATATATAAAAGAAAGATTACATATAAGGATATACTACAGGAAGAAAGATTTAGTACGTTGAAAGAATGATATGAAGTGATTTTAATCTCTTGGTTTAAGGGAAGAGAGAGAGAGAGTATATAATGTAATATGATGCCTTTATATATCAGAATTGTGTAACTTTTAAAACTCTAATCCATTAATGTTATACGTAAATGTATGCTGGTTCATTCTGCATAGATTGTTTTGTTTAATTCATTGAGTGAAATTATTAATATTATTAACACTGATTAGTTGTAGTTGAAGATAATCATATTGGAAAGAAATACACGGCTGTGATTTTTCTTTATCTCCCTTTAATTTTTGAGCTTTAATAATGTTCATTCTTATCAATCCATATTGCCAGCCATCACAATATCTCTGATGATTATAATTTTTTGTGACTTGTACAATGAAAGGTCGGAAACTTTCAATATACGCGCCTGAATAGGTTATGCGATTCATAGACATAATGATATGTTAAAACAAATAAAAAGACAAATCAATTGTTGAAATATCTAGATGGTAGGAACAGGTAACCTAGATATTTAAGCAAGCTGCCAAGTATAATACACAATTAAAATATTCTCTTGATTGATTTATTTGTCCATTTCAATGAATTACTTTAAACGTATTGATTCTCTTTTAAATTGGTTGCCTGTAAAGTCTATATGACACACTGTTATGTGTATAAAACCAATCGATTGTGAAATGGATGTAATCCCACAGGCTAAAATCAATTTGAACATTGTTCTCCTGTTTATTTTATTTACCTCATATACATACATACATTCTGGTACAACAAAGTTATCGAAAAAAGAAAGTATGCACCATAAAAATAAACGAGGAATAAAAGAGAGAAGGGTAATATAATCAGTAAATAAATGAATAATATTGTATTTTTAATAGGAGATTCAGTAAGATTGCCATTAACTTCTCTTCTGTATCATATCTAACAACATTTCAAGCTATCTTTAGGACTTCAATTGAGGAGTCGTGATCACAACTGAGTTATTAGTTAATCATATATAAAGTACATTTATTATGGAGCGGTTGTTAATTGCGTCCGCTTTTCAACAATTAAATCCCTGTCTCGAACCATGATCCACTTATTTTGATTAAGGTAACTAGGTAGCATCATTAGCTTTCATGCTTAAAATATGGCTTATATCCAAGTACTTGGTGAATGAGTTAATTGTAATAACAGGTGCCAGTCCTGAATAACACACTTTTATACCACGGCACTTTGTCATAAACTGATCACCTCCACTTTTCCCAAAGTTTCAGAGTCAGCGAATAATGCGCAAAGTGCAAGTCACTGGGACAACATTTATAAGACATGTCTAAGTCACCGAATCTGATGTTTTAAGATGGTGAAACCAAATGAGTTGTAACTGCGACCGAAAACACCTCATTACTAATATGATTTTCCTGCTAAACGTCAGCAATCCTTCAGAGACAACGATGACCAAATACAGATAATAAACGGTATTCGCAATTTAGATACCGGGTTTCATAAACATAGGAGTGAGTTACTCTAAAAAAACCCGTTGTAAACTCGACCATTTACAGCAAGATTAACATCGTGACGCCTCTAATTATGTCCTGCGCTGACATAAGCCACAACGCCTTTTACTACACGTAGATAAATATGATTATTCCCGCCACCACCAGCACTCATACCATCCAGCAACATGAAATATTCAATTGTTTTTGACTACTCACCATAAAAAGTGGATGTAGGCACAGATCCCGCCAGTTTCCCAGACGTACTTTCCATTTAGGTGCAAAACACATGTCACACAGGTATCTAGACATGTACATGATGGCATACACTATTAACTTTTTTTCGAGCTTGGACATTTAGGTATCACAAGTTTGATAGACAGATTACGCCTAGATCTAATTCACAAACAAAAATTTTTTCCGTGTAACCAAATCTTTTTTAAAGCATTTGTACCCTGTTCAGTTTTTTTTCTCCCTTCACTATGAAAAAATCATAGCAGACAATATGTTTATTTCGAAACAAATTAAGTTAAATGTATTAGGAATAAAGGATTTTTTTTCGTTAAATCATGATTTTAGTTAAAGTGCTTTTTCTTTGAACTTTTTGTTATTTCCAGTTTCCATTGTTTGTTTCCCTTTTTACTTTCAAATGACAGGAAATTACAACCAGATCCACCTACACGTACAATGATCTTATCACATGATCTCGATACAGCTGCCTTACTTGCTAATCATAGTAACAGTAACATTAATTCTAACATGAATTTAAGTTTTAACCAAATTTTAAATGGTGGAAATAATATATCAGATTCTACACAAGAACATTCTCACTGTTTAACTACGAGATTGTCAGTTCCATCAGATTTCAATAATAATTTACCGTCACCCCTATTACCTATATCATCAAACTTCAACTGGGGTGCATTGAACAACAGTCAAGAATGGCTGAGATTGGCTAATCTTGGTTGTGATAACTTATCACCATCATCATTAACGGCATTTTGTGAATTATGGCAATTATCTGATCAAGAATTTCGGAAAAATAATTTATTTCTAGCCGCTCAATTAGTTAAAGCTCATCAACATTTAAACAATCTTACATTATCTACAGATAACGATGCAATTAATACAAAGGTAAGTTTACTTGTTATTGGTAGTTGATTTCATGAGTCAATTTAAGCTAGGCCACCATGGAAAACCTGGAAGTATGGAACTCCTCAACAGTGGGCATCCACGCTCGCGGGATTCGAACCCAGGACCTTCGGTTTCACACGCGAGCGCTTAACATATAGATCACTGAGCCGGCATCCAACGGTGTTAATGTCTACCTTCAACCAATCCACGAAATTGCGTCACCGTCCGCCATTGTCTTCAGTGAGTTATCACACAACAGACCCGGTGGTACTCCACTGGTCACGGCTTCTCACTACAACTTCAGGAAATAGCTCTTGAAGCCAGTCACTAGTGATTGTAATTTAATAGTTGAGTTCATGAGTCAATTTATTTTTGTCAGTAGGCTAAGAAATTTAGAATATATTTTTATTATGAAGAAAAGATGCGACAAGTCAGTCGTTATCAACATACAACCTAGTACAATGCGCCAGTCATAGCTCAGGTCAAAATATTTTTCAAATCCTTAACCACCGCCTAATTCGTCGCGCAATATATGCGGATGTATGAATAAGCTAGAGGGAAACTAAAGGTGACTAATCAAAGGCGTGGAACCATCTACTGTTGAAATGAACTATGCTAATAGGTGGTCAACTGGTCGAAATCTGCGCAATTATTGTGAACAATGATTGGAGATACTGGATGACAGCTCACGATGGTATAGGTGCATATAATGCTCCTCCGAAATCCTGAGTTTTAATATCTTAAAAACCCTCTATTTTGTTCATTTTCTTCTTGTCATATCACCTCTATTTCTAGTCTTTTTTATTTCTGCCACCGCCGCAACGATTACTACTTTTACTGTTATCCCGTCATCTGTTTTGAAAATTGTATCTCGCAGCGATTTAGTGGCAATTTCGCTAGGTTTGCGTATGTCCCAAATCCTACGGCGCTTATGACTGATCTGACCAAAAAATGCTTAAGTACTTAGTGTTGATAACATAACAAACTATCTGATATTATTCAGCGTTCTGAACCAGAGGAGCTTCAACAATACAAGTTATCCAATTTGGCTCGTCTGGGACTTGAGACAGTTTGACCAACTAAGACATAATATTTAGAATGGTGACGAATTGACTGTTGAGAGGCGAATATTCACCCACTGAAATGGTTAGTATGTCTAAACGCCGCCTACTTTGACGACCGGATGTAGGAGTGACCTGGGAGAATGATACCACTGACTGCTGATTCGAGTTAATTTAGTAGGTTTAGACTACTCAGTTAGCGTTCACTAGTTCAAAATGTCAATTGAAACACATCAGAACCGGTCACAATAGCGCGAATGCATCTTATCCGTCTTACCTTAGATTTCGAATTTCAGTATTCTTTCATATGTAATTTTAATAGAAAACCTTTCTCTTGCTACGAGATTATTTTGATCTCTGTTGTTAGCGACTTTTGTGTTAGACTCTACATTTGATTACCATTGAGTAAAAATGTTCCTTACAGGTATGAAAATTAATTTCTAGTTGTTAAACTGACTATTCATTTAATTAATTATTTTTACATAATCTAACTACTCTTTTTGTCACAATTTAAACGCATTGTTTAGAATGAAAACATAGAAATCTCCACACACGAAGAATCTCTTTCTACATCTGATAGCCCAACTGATTTAAGCGCCACTAGAAATATTAGTGATTTCCCACTGAACCGAAAACATCGACACACAGATCAATTATCTATATCACCCATATCAATTTCAAGTGCATTATCACCGCCATTTTGGGCATCAAAATGTTCTCGATCTCCAGTAGAAGGAGAACAAGAACAAGCAGATAAACATAAAGAAACCACTGTGAAAAATCACTTTTTCGTAAATCCAACCACCTTTTATGCAATGCAATCCTAGATTTTATTATTATTATTATTATAAAGACTATGATTTACTACCATTATTGCTCTTTCCCTTTTATTCTAATAAAACACATTTTAAAGAAAACAGATTAAAAATCATTATAAGACAAAAACCCCCCTCCTAGATCTGATAAAACAATTAATAAGACAAACAATAATAATAACCGACCAATACAAACACTATGCACACAAGGAACGCTATAATAATATACTAGAGTTAAATATTATTATTATTATTATTATTTCTACTATGTACAAGAATCATTCTTCAATATGAGAATATGTTTACAACAAAAAGTAATGGTTTTTTTTGTTGAAAATTCTTGGTATAATTTATATAGATATTGTTTATTCACAGATAATAACACAAAGATAATTAGAAAAACAATGAATTAGTGAATGTCCAATTCTTTTGTTGTTTTTTTTTCAAAGAAAAAATGCAGGTATAAAATAGCAGCAATAATAATAATACAATGTCGATTGAGTTAATGTTCACATATCAAAATCTATTCGTTTTGTAGTGAATCCACTTGGTCCAACTAATGTAACTGTACGTGATGAACTTGTTCCAGAAGTGACTGTGAATGGAGATGAATTAGCAACATATGTAGTCGTTGTACTGCCACCACCTGCTGGACGTTTTAAGCCCATTGTTAAATTGGCCATTGATGCACGACGTTCAGCAGAGCTTATCATTAGATTAACATCTTGTAAATCTTTACCAGTACTTCGGCCGACTGTAAAAATGACTTTTTTGGGAGATAGGTTTACTTGTTGTTTAACTGGACTGATGAATATATTACGATTACTGGCTAAACGTCTAAAATTCAAGATAAAAAACTAGTTAGCACGAATTTATGATAATTTTATGAATAGGTGTAGACAGTTGTTACGATAGGTGGTTACTATAGAATCTAAATTATTTCTTACTGTAGTAATGTGACAAGAATCCATTTTGACTGGTTTTAAATGCGATAAATAAGACGTGTGTTTATACATTTTCATATTCCAGCCTTGATTCACTACCAGGTACACAGATTCGTAATATTTGACTTCGGGTCACCAGGTTGTTTTGGACCGAAGTAGGTGGAGCGGATTTCGAATTGCTGACTTAATGGCTAAAAGTTTAACGCCCAAGTCATACCAAAGGACAACTTTATTTGTTAGAATGAATTTTAAGAAATTAGTTTTAGTCAAAACAATTAGTCTAAAGTATAAGATAAACAAATAAGATAGACGTGGTTTTTTATTGCAAATTAATAATAAACACTGAGTGTAACAGTCGCCATATAAAAACTCGATACATTTTCATTAGAGCCTGATAAACATAATATCGCACTAACAGTTCAAAAGTTTATGCGATGATAGGAATGTTTCGAATCTTATCTATTCCTTATGATGCCGTCATAGTCTTCTAGTATTGTTTTGAAACCATTAGTTTAGTAAAGACTGGTTATTTCAGTGTACACACATATATGCATAAATAACGAGTGGGATGTGAGCAATTACTGTTGTACATTATTTATTCACTTACCTAGCTTGTATTATATCTCCCGATGTAGTTGTTGGATCAAGACCTAAATTGAGAGCCGCGGCAGAATTTGAAGCTAAATTGTTTACGAGAATAGGCATTGGGGATAATGATGGATGAAGCGTCCATTGATTCAATACAGTGTTATCATCGGTTGATAATGAATCAGAGCCTAATGAATGATGTCCTGTTCGACAATTAGGATCTGTTTCATTATATGTAGAACGTACAGATGCTGCCTTTTTAATGAAGTCTTTCATTTGTGGTAAAAATATAACATTGTAAAATCGAGACAAATCACCGCGTTCTTCAGTATTGCCACGACCATAAGAAACTCTGTTGATGAGTACACGACGATATATATCTCGATAAGATTGAGGTTGCATTCTATACACCTGTAAATTCGATTAGAAATTTGGTTATTATGATTTTATACCTACACAGTGTCCTCCAATCCTTTAAGACTATTGAATCAACTTCATACTAACAATTATCTAAATAATCGATAATAATATAACCTAGTAATGCAGCGAATTATTTATGTGTAAATTTTCATGAGCTTGATTTGTTACATAATGATTGTGGTATTACTGATCTGGTCTAGGACAGATGAAGTTGATATGCTTTGCACTTAATCAACTACTAACTTAACGATTGGTGCAAAATCTAAAGACATGTGAAAGGAAATTTCTTTAAATGTTTGTAACACTATCCTACCGTAAAAAGGATTATTCTTTTGCATGTCATTTTCAGACGATATTGGGACTGGGCAATAAGAGAAAACCAAAGATTATGTACCAAGAAATAGATTCGAAACAGAATTTAGATTGAAAACACGTGATTTCATAAATAATTTTAATAATAAGCCTCTGTTTTACCTCTTGAGCCACACTTTTTCATGAAGATTGGGAATGTAACACACCACAACCTTAAGGAGGAGAATATAGGATGCGAGTTCCAACCTACCATTTAATGTCGGGAAACTGTCTAGTATCTACAATAGTGATGCATATGGAAAAACGGAACTTGTTTCTCATCTACCAACCTTGTATTCTGAACATCTGTACTTTAATTGGAATCATAAACTGATCTAAGTTGAACCACCTGTAAAAACCCGGAAGCACTGGGCGACCGTCTCGTTCTAGTTGGGGACTCTTATGTAGTGAACATTCACGATCCGTCATGCGGGAACGCTTACTAAACATCTAGACCAGTGAGCTGGCATCAAACAATGTTAGTGTCTAACAACAATCAACGCACGACACTGTGCAACTATCTTCCAATGATGGTCTAACCTAGGTTGGTTAATTATTTCAACAATCTCTACAACCCCATACTTAACATTTGTAGTCCGTTAATTAAATTCGTTTATCATTAGCATCATAAAAGATAACTTATAACAATTTTCAAGAAATCTAGGAAAAAACAACTTTGAACCACTTACCTGAACTATATCAACAAATGTAAGCGGACGATAGAGAACAAGTTTGCATATACCATAAATGCAACACATTATAACTTGGTCTATACAGCGATCTCTAAGCAATTCAGTTTCATGCACAATTACTTGTTCTATACATGTCCAGATTTTTGCCATAAGTTCACGAGTAAGACTTAAACGTTCGCATAAATCTCTTAAACGTAAACTGGCCATTTGATATGTTTGTCGAAAAAATATGGCAATTGAATCATGTCGAATAGGGAAATAATTAATTGTATTGCCGGAACCAGGCGTTAGAGATGTAACAACAGTACTATTATTACTACTATTAACGGTGGTAGTAGCACTAGTCACAGTAACTGCGGTGTTAACAATATAATCATCAACTAACTGCTCTGTTATCGGTTTCACATCAATATTCACATTATCCTGATTGATGCCAACATCATCTGATGTTCCAAGAAGACCAGAATCTATATTAACTGAATCAGTAGCTCCACTTGCAAGTAGTTGAGCTGCTGCTTGAGCAGATTCATCTTCAACTCCCGATGAAAGTAGCCGATAGATACCAGGTTGATTTGTTGAAAATTCAATGTTTTGTTGTCGACTAACTGATACTTTAGATGTAATACTATTACTGTTATTATTACTATTGTTACTACCTGTAAGACGAGGTTGTTTAGCATAAGAATTTGGTGAGAGTTTTATATTTTTGGTAGATATTACATTAGAAGTTAATAATTTTCGGCCAGGAGATATGGTAGTGGTATTTCGTGTGTAACAATCGTTAGAACCCTATGTAATAAAGAGAAAATTAAGCAATATGAAAGTAACCAAAATATCAACGAGCAATAATATTAATAATTATCATATACGGGTTTATGTAATCAGCATTGAGTTACAACTAAATTGTACGACGGTTAATGATATTCGACTAATCTAGTATTAAAGTAGGAGAGGCAAAGCTTGAACCCGTGACCTGCTACTGCTGGTTGAGTGTTGATTGAGCGCTTTAACTACTAAGCCACTTTCACAAAAGTCCAAAAAACTACGTATAATTCAAGTTATTTAAATGAGAATGTTTAGCCGTAGTAAGATATTTTATGAATTATTATGACTAGACTAGTTGAGTCGAATCAAAATATATACTCACCCTCAGGAGACGTAATATCCCCCCAATAAAAAACAACTTACACAAAACCAACCTACATCAGTAACTGCTTTGAACTAATCCCTAACTAATAAAATAATTTCATTTCCTGTTCCAACCAACGACGTTACAGAGAGAAAAAACATGAATAAACTATTTAGTTTGAGTTTTATAACACCTACTTTACTGGTACGCGTGTAATTTAAATGTCTGAACTAATCATTAATAAAAAAAATTGTTTGGTGATTCTAGGCATATCTTTGAAAAATATTATAATACACAACTTAAAGTTCCAAAGAATCCAACAGAATAAATAGTATGTAATGATAATAAATAATTATAGTTTCTGGATAGAAAATGAAAATTATATATACATAAATATTTGTGCTTTAAACTTATTGGAATTTTCAAAAACAGGGAAAAAGGACGCAAATCAACCCTGTTTAGCAGAATTTAGTACGAATTGATCAGAACCACTACAATAAACCATCTCTACAGTCAGAAGTAGGAAACTTTTTGAAGACGTAGTATTAATAAATTTCACTTGAAACAAATCCAGTGAGACTACAATTTATGATCGACCTTTGAGCGACGCTAAAAAGACCTTGAGAATGTCTACCTACATACTACGGCTAAATGAGGGTTATAAACCAGTATGAAGAATTAGGATTATGATTTACAGTTGAATTAGGGTTAGAAATTAGATTTAGGGTTTTCATCACGAATTGACATCAGATATAATGCCAAGATGCTATTTAGCTAAATGGATGAATGAATTTCACGACAAAAATCCGAGATCTGTTATCGTAAATCTGATTGGTCCGTCCATAAATGGTGGTCTCGCCAGAAATCCTTTTTACAACTTACTTATACATTTTTTTGAAATAGACCAAAAAGAATAAATAAAACGAAAAAACGTATTGGTAAAATTACATGAAATAATTTTTGCGGTTGGATACATAGAATGAACACACGAAAACAATAAGATTCTCATGGGAGTAAGTTGAAAGTCAAACAAACAGACACATTGAATAGTATAAGGCACAAATTATGTGTGAGTGTTAATAATACTGTTCAGTTGCCCAAAGTGAAGTAAATGGAGTGAGGTTTGAACCCGAAACTTAGTAACTGAAAGTGAAACGTTTTAATTACTAGACCACTGTTCTACACACATATTGCCTTATAATAATTATAAATTTATCGTAATATCAAATGAATATTTTTCTTACTTGATCAAGTTTTTCAGGAGGTATAACTTCTTCAATAGATGGAGCTCGTCCGGTTGCTTTCAGTACCGACCATACTGAAGAGTTTGTACGCCATGCATATGAATCTAGAATATATTCGACAACTTGATTCATATATTTAACAATTTCACGCGGCAAATCTAGGTTACGAACTAAAACTTCGACGACCTGTTAAAGAAAAAAACATTCTCATCGTTAAGTTAGATAAGAGATGAACGGTAACAATTGGTGTCCTTAAAAAAAAACTGTTAGAAAAAAATCGAGTAAAATTGAAGATATGTCAGAAGAGCATGAAATCAGATTGTAAGGAGCTATACTACTTATTTTACTCACTAATTACAGTCAGCTACAACGTGGGACCAGGCACATATATGCATCGGTCCAAGTTGCCATACCATATCAGCACAACAAGATGGACACCGGATTCATGAAAGTAGTTAATTCAGAGGTGGTAATATATAAAAGAAAGATTCCAATAAGGATATAGTACAAGAAGAAAAAATTGGTTCGTAGAAAGAAAGATATGAAGCGATTTTAATCTCATAGTTTAAGGGAAGACAGGGAGTGTATACACCGACGCCATTGTGACCGATTCTGAGCCATGTCACCAAGAGTCTCCAACCATTGGTTACGACAGTCACGCGGACCCCAACCAAGTAGTCTGCATCTACCAACATGGCTCAAACTACAAGTTAGTGACTTTAAGCACTGCTGACACGTTTTGGTTTGGCCGCCCCTAACTTTCTTCCAACCATCCCCAACACCGGTTAGCATTGCACGTCGTGGTAATCGGTGTTCGGGCATACGTAACACGTGGCCCAACCATCTCAGTCGATGAAGATTCACAACCTCATCAACTGATTTACCATCATTCCCTAAAACCCGGCGTCTAACCTCACTATTACTTACCTGGTGATCCCCGCAGACGCCAGCAATATTTCTAAGGCATCTGTGGTCAAATACTAGTAGCTTACGAGTATCTTCTACTCTTAATGGCCATGTTTCGCAGCCGTAAAGTAAAATAGAACGGACTGCCGCGCAGTATACTCGTCTTTTTATTGATAGACGGATATCTCGCCTTCGCCATAGGTGACGTAAGTTGGCAAAAGCCAAACGAGCTTTTCGAATCCGTGCTGAGATTTCGTCCGATACCAAATCATTAGGGCTGATCAGACTTCCAAGATAAGTGAAGTTGTCAACGCGTTCGACTACTTCACTCCCTATCCTTAGTTCAGGTGTTGACGCAGTCCAGTCCTGAAGCAACAACTTGCATTTCGAGGGAGAGAAGCGCATTCCAAACATTCTGGCATTGTTGCTCAGTGCTACCAAAAGACTGCATTCTATCAGCGTCTTCACCAAACAGGGCTGTCATCTGCGTATTCTTAGTCGATAAGTGGACCTCCTGGTAGGAGATCAATACCCGAGAACTCAGTCGACGAGAAAGTTATTTCCATCAGTAGATCTATGATGAAGTTAAACAAAAATGGGGAAAGTGGACAGCCTTGACGGACACCACTTGAGGTTGCAAAAGTAGATGACAGTTCGCCATAAGCTCTGACTCGACTAGTAGTGTTCGAGTAAAGAGCCTTTACAAGGTTTATGTACTTCTGGGGTACGCCTTTCAATGACAGACACTGCCACAGAATCTCGCGGTCTACCGAGTCAAATGCTGCTTTTAAGTCAAGAAAGACCACCATTGTCGGACGCCGATAAGTATCCCTGTGTTCTAGAACCTGACGAATGGTGAATATGTGGTCGATGCAGCCACGACCAGGTCTGAAGCTAGCCTGAGTCTCTCGTGTTTGCAGTCCACGAGTCTTAGTTAGGCGTCTGATAATTATCGAGGCTAGTATTTTAGATATTATATTGGTTAAACTAATCCCTCTATGGTTGTCACAGGATGATTTTAACCCCCTCCTATATATTGGGACGATAAGTGATTGTCCCATTCACATTGTCTGGGAATGGAGGGTAGTTGTAGAGTAGCTGAAGGCCAGCTGAACTGTTCTCTGAAATGTTCCGCCCATCGTTCTAAACGTCTGGACTGAGAGCAGATGAGGGTGTCGTCTTTTTCCGAAATAGTCTGACTTACACTTGACTTATTAATTCCAGTTTCTTTTATTAGTCTGTAGAGTTGTCTTGTGTTCCCTATAGCCGCCGCCTTTTCCATCTCTTGCTTTCGTTGCCCACCACTGCTCACGGTCGTTCCTTAGACTTTCGGCTAACCTAGATCTGATTTGTTGTCGCTCTTCATCGTATTCAGAGCCTGATGGGATGAGTTTACGAGAATTCATCAGTGCAATAGACCTTGAGGAAATCCATTGCTTCTTTGTAACCCAGTGGTTTAAATCACTGATAGATGTCACTGCTGTTTCCACAGCTGTTTGTATAGCTTTCCAAGCAACATCTGGGTCAACCTCGTTTTCAGAACTACCTAATTGTGACCTCAGTTGTTCCTGGAACCTACTTTTGGTTTCTTCGCTACTCAATTCAGTTCTAATGGATCTTTTTACTGTGGCTTTTTTGCGTCCAGTGAGGCGCAAGCAGATGCGTGCCCGTATTAGGGCATGGTCGGAATCCAAGCAGGTACTCCAGAATGAGCGACAATCTTCTACCGACCCTCTCCAACGATGACTGATGGCAATATGGTCTATTTGAGTCCATCGTTGGTTTGGTGTAGGGGGTCGCCATGTTAGACGATGTCTCTCCTTATGCTTAAAATCTGTGTTTGCTAAAAATAAACAATTGTCTGAGCACAGTTGCAGCAGACAATCACCATTATCTGTTCGTTGTGCCGGAATACTAAAATACCCACCTAAATGCCTTTTTGTTTGGTTTAAACTACCTATCTGGGCATTAAAGTCACCTGCTACGAGTACTGTCTGAACGTTTAGCTTTCTGAAGAAGTTCAGATAGCTTTCTGTAAAATTCATCTTTCACTTCATCTGAGCTGTAGTCAGTGGGAGCGTAGGCAGATACGACAAAAAGGCAACGACGTGTGTCCCTATCCTTCCGAGCTCTTACGGAGCCAATTAACCGAACAGCACATAAACGACTGTTAACGGGAATCCACCCTAACAGTGCTTGTTCCGCCCTCATGCTTAGTGCTATCCCTACTCCTGCCAGTCCACGAGAGCTTGTCGTCGGGTCACCAGATACACGGAGGGTGTATCGCGCTGGCTCTCCGTTTTTGCCGAGGTGAGGTCAAGTGAATGACCACACGGGGATCCTGTATGCGTGTTTCCGTGACACAGCATACATCAATGGTACGAGATTCTAGGGTTCTAGCCAAGGAAGCCTGTTGACCGATTTGACATAGGGTTCGTACGTTGAAGGCTCTAATGTGTAGTTTGGAGCGAGGTTTCAGTAGACCTGGGACAGTGTTCTGCGCACTAGAATCGTTGACTGTGGTGACACTTGAGGGGGAAGCCGAAAAAGGAAGTTTAGAGGTGAAAGCCGATATAGGAGGAATAATAGGAAGTGAAGACGGAGGTTGATTATGAATAAAGTAGTCTTGAGTGCTGTTAGAGGTATGAGGGCGGTTATCACTTCCCGGTTGCCCACACCGTGGAAGGGTTGTTCTGGAGGTACCTGAAAAGGAAATTGGATTAGAGGCGGTCTTAGTGACCTAGGAGCGTGACTGCAGTGCCCTAAGGGACAACTGCTTGAGGTCGGTCACACACGACCTTTTTATGGGTAATTTTTGTGTTAGCTCCGTACTTATTGAGACCTTACCGCCGGAGACGGATATCCGTGGGATAAGGCGGGGTGTGAATCTTTAGGGTCGACCTCTTCTAACCCCACCTTTCCTTGTGGGAAAGCAGCATCGCTGTCATGCTGGTTGTCTGAAGGAAACACCTTACTGCCGTCACACCTCTGTACAGTCAGCAGTACGACTTCACCTTCGGACCTTGGGTTTGTTGCTTTTAGTCTTACCGCTCTTCAACCGGCCTGTCTGGCATGGTGGGACCTTGAGGAACGGCCAGTAGTATACATCGGTGGCTTCATCACGATAGGCAAGCCCGACCACTACGTCAAGGTAGCAACAACGGTCGGGACTCACTAATTACACCGTTTTAGGATCCTCAGTCATCACTAAAGTTGTCGGTTATTTGAATTATTCTCTAATATACCATCTAACATTCCTATCTGAAAGTTTATATTATTGCCCAATCAGCTTTTGTAATAAGGTTTCATCACCAACAACTATATTTTTTTATAGGACAATCTTATCATAAATCTAAATAATTATCGAA
Organism: Schistosoma haematobium; assembly: GCF_000699445.3. Classification (NCBI taxonomy): domain Eukaryota; kingdom Metazoa; phylum Platyhelminthes; class Trematoda; order Strigeidida; family Schistosomatidae; genus Schistosoma; species Schistosoma haematobium. The sequence continues at coordinate 10,437,965 of NC_067201.1, forward strand.
CACGAATGCTTTGCTATTGTTTTTCCTTGCTCTATAAAGTGCACGGAGGACAGTTGAAAGATGCATTCCAAGTGAGGACCGGAGTCAGACAAAGCTGCTTACTCTACCTCTTTCTCTTTTTTCTGGTGGTTGATTGGATTATGAGGACCTCGACATCTGAGAGGAAGCACGGAATACAAGGGATAGCTTAGATGTAAATAAACGATACAAATCAACAAATGTAGGTCAAACAGCTGGTGTAGCAACAAGCCTCCATATACACAAGGGAAAAACACACGGAACACCAACCCACTCTCACTTGGAGAAATTCTGGGAGATGCGGGAACATTCAAGTACATGGGTAGCAGAACCATCGATAAACAGGGAGAATCTGATGCAGACGTAAAGGCAAAGAATGGTAAAGTAAAGGCAGCATTCAGACAGTTGAAGAACATGTGGAACTCAAAACAACTGTCAACCAATATCAAAGTCACAATCTTCAATGCGAACGTCAAGATTGTTCTACTGTACGGAGATGAAACTCCGAGAACTACAACAACCATCATCAAAAAAGTACAAGTATTTATAAACAATTGTCTACGTAAGATACTTAATGACTGTTGACCTGATATCATCAGGAACAGTTTACTGTAGGAGAGAACAAACCAGCTGAGTTGGAAATTAGGAAAAGACGTTAGAAGTATATAGGACACACAGTAGGAGATCGCCAAACTGCATCACGAGGTAAGCCATAACTTGGAATCCTGAAGAGAAACGGAAAGGAGAAGGACCAGAAAACACACTGCGTCGGGAATCGGAAGCAGACATGAAAAGGATTGTCCAGGACAGAGTTGGATAAAGAATGCTGGTGGGCGACCTATGTTGCTCCATGAGGAGTAACAGGTGTAAGTAATTGTATGCGGTCGTTGTGTAAATTTTTTAATTACTTTGTATTTAGATGCTTTTACTGTTTATCATCTTCGTGGTTGGTTTGAATAGGTATCCGTAGTACATTTGTAGTGACGAGAACTCAGGTGGGGAAGACCGGTTTATTATTCAATGCAAAATCACATAGTGGATTAGTAAGATATGAAAACCATACATTAAATACATCATGTGCACATATTACTTCAGTTGTCTTTTACATACTTCATGATTCTTTCAATTCTGTTATTACAATCGCTCTCTATTTTCCTTCCTTTTCTCTTCAATTCAATCCTCTAAATATTCTGTTGACAGGCATTCCGCTTCCGGCTGGTGCTACATACTAATTATATCCGCCAACATAAGTAGGATAAACCGCACATCAAGTGATTGGAAAAAAATTGTCAAAGGTGTTCCTTTTAATGAACTTAATTGATAACCTACTGGATTATTTAAGAAACTTTTAAAAAAGAAAACTAGTTATATAGTAAAAATTAATAAAACAAAATGTTTCTCCTAAAATACATAAAATATTGATGATGCTTACTTTAAAGAATTGAACTGAATCAAGACTTAACGCTTCTAATATCCATGGAAAATGGTGGTTTGGTGGATCACAACTCACCATAACTATTTCCATACAACAAATGAATAAAGCCCGATGAAATGTATCTTGTGCTAATAATGTGGTAAGGTCAGGATGGGTACGGCGTGTTTTATTTGAATTATTTGAACTGGAGAGTGGAGTGAGAGTAGTAGTAACCAGTTTCTTTTCGATTCTACGAATTTCATCTAAGAGAATATTTTCTAAAGCCATGTAGTATAATGGATAACATAATTGTAGTCGTTGTTGTGCAGCTGAAATTGCTAAATTATTCGCTGTTGGTGTTATTGTTACTCCACTACTACTGATTGATTTTAATCCAGCATAAGCTCGTTGAAATTGTTCACCTAAATTATCTAATCTTTCACGAATTGTAGAGAGTGGTGATACAGAACAATGTGCATTGATAAGATGGACTAAAGATTCACATGGCTCATTGTTTCGACCATTTAACGAAATCTGTACAGAGAAAAAATTATTAAAAATAATATTTGTTTGATTGCATGAACGCTTCTTTTGTTGATAAAAGTGAAACAAGAAATTCCACTGCTGTGCAATGCGTATAAGCGAACAAACACTATTGATATATAAATAGTACATAGGCATGTTTTATAAAAAAACGTCGATATTGTCGACCCAGGTTGAAAATTGCCTAAAAAACAAGACAACTTAAGTAGCATGCATAATGCACCTTTTTAGATTACGACAAGATAATTAATACTCATTTGATAATACACCTTTATTTGTAGCTTTATATATAAATTACAGAAGACTGGGTTTTGTTTGCTGGTCACTGATAAGTGCGATTAGTTTAAGCTTATAAACCTCATTGGTTCGTAACTGCATGCGAAAATACAGATCAGCAATTTGTGACCTGCAAGGAAAAAAGTTGATCTGTCGTCATCTGTTTTATGTTATGTTTTTACAGTCCTACATACGTTTCGACAAAAAACTATGCAACTGTCCAAACAAGTATACAAGTTTATGCACCGGGTTGCAGTGTTAACAATACCACTAACCAGTTGCTTGAGCTACCAAAATTGCAACAAGACCAATGATTAACTTCCAAAGCCCTCCGTTTATGGAAGAGTTTATGCATTATTATCTGATTATACTACTCATAAGTAACTAATACTATATATAGTTCTTTTTAATACCGATTTCCCATTAACCACTTGATGCATATTGTTTTCTCAAATTTAGACAAGAACAACAGTGCTTGCATAGCTACTAGTACAATGACTTGTTGAGACTTCATCAGTGTCTTTGAATCCATATTTTATTATATATTTGCATTCGGAACAATGTGCCGTTCTCTGATAGGCAAGTAATTCTTTAAGAAAACGAAGGCTGATTGTGAGATACGAACACACTACTCAGATATGCAGTCCAAGATGCTAACATGATACCATCTGAGTCCCGTCTGGTTTCCTGTAAGACCGAGATACTTGCAATTGTCTGATTATTGAGTAGTGACTACTGTCAAACTAAATACAACTTTCTAGAAAAGAAATGGATAAAAAATAAATTTGAACAGAAGTTGACGAACTATAAAACACTAATATTTATATTAGGATAAGTAATTAAGGCAACTTTATTTCTAAAAAATACTATGGTTTAACGCCTTTGGAGCTTAAGAGCTCTTGTTCATGAAAGTGAAACTATACATACCCTTGTAAAAATTCTAAATGTAAACTCTAGGATATATATACATCGGTTTAAGCTGCCATACACCATTAGCAGTGAAATGTAACAATGGTAGCAGTAGTAACGATGTTAGCGTTAGTGGAAAAGATTAGAAACAAAAGATTCACCTCGAGTGACCTATAGCATTACAAACTATTCTGAGCTACATCACACAGTTTCTAACTACTATTTACAATAATCATGTAGACCTCAACTAGATTTTCTGGATCTATTAGAGTGGCTCAGACCAATAATCAATAACTTCGTGGACTGATGCCACGTCTCGGATTGTCTGTTCCAAACCTTCTTCTAACGTACTCCTACAGCAACAGATGATCCTTCGAGATAGGCGATGGTTGGATATAAGTAAAACATCAAGACCACCTCGCAGTAGATGGAGACCCACTACATCATTAATCAATCTGCCATTAGCATCGCTCACTCTGTGATCCTAACATACACGAGAAATTTTTCAGACACTAGTAATATAAGACTATCCTCTACTTTCAAGAGCCAAACATAATAGCCATAAAATAAAACAGAGGGGACTTCTAGTCAGGAAAATTGTCGTCTAATTGATAGACAAAATAAAATACAAGAATGTCTCAGTTTATGATTATTATAAGCCAAACGAACTTGTAATTGATTGAGATTTTGACTTCGAGCTTCAGGATTGCTAAAATTGACACCTCCATTAAGACGACTGATAGCACCAGCATTCGCATTACCACGCCGCGTAGTCTCAGTGAAACCTCCAAAACCAGAGTTACTAACTTCCTTAGAACACAACGGAAAAATATAAAAAACGAGTTAAAAATCATTATTTTATGAATTAAAATCAGTAAACGTGAATAAAAGGTAGCATAATGAGAACAAATAGTTAAGTAATTTAGAGAAAACAGAACGTCTGAGAAATAGAAAGCATTCGTTACCGTATTACAATTGATATGCTTAAACAAGTTTCCGTAAAAGTGCTATTTCAATCCTATTTAGAATGAAACATCATGTTTATAAATTTGAATCAACTAGCCAGTTTTAAAAAGCAAATCAAATGAATATCTTTAGTTTTATCTGCACTAATTTTCACTTAACAATATGATATCATATGGATATTTAGTTCAGTTGGAAAATGCTTGCCATAAATATCATACAAAGCATACTAGGCTGTTCAACAGAAGTAGAAATGATATCAGATGTAAAAAAAAGGTAATCAACTTTTGAAATGAGACGTTACATAATTAAGCTAAATCAATACTCACAATTGAGCATTGACTACGTCAAGACCTCTGTGGTAGGAAATGATAATTTAACAAACTAGTACGCCGATAGGCTTATAAAATGTTAAATGACTAACTTCATTTGTAAATTTCAAATTCTGACATTCATGAACTTCAACCAGTATAGTACTTCATGGGCGTTGTACGTTAATTTGAATATGTATTGAGTTATATAAAATAGATGGAATGTTGTTAGCAGTGGAACTTGTGTCATAATGGCTATACTGAGGCAATCTGCAAAGAATGCTCATATACCTATCAGGACTAACCAAATTTCAGTCAAGAATATTAACAACGGGATAATCCAAACCACTTCAAAGTAAATTAATTATTGGTTTATGATTATGACGAATAAGCGTCAGAAATTGATCAAATATACAAGTTCAGTGGCAATTAAAATATATCATAAGAATGAAAACTATTACAACAAAGTGAAAAATTAAATCCTATAGATATAATGTAAGTTATAAGAAGGAGTTATGAGTCAGAGTAACAAATATTTTCGTTATCATCGAAGTAATCCGCTCAGGATGCGTATATACTAACAGGGACTGGCCCTTTATGTCAAAAAAAGAAAAAAATCAGACCTTTACATAATTAAAACATTGAAATGTTAAACTAGAGGCATACTAAGAATGAACGAGTCAAAAAATAAATAACTTGCGAGCATATATCGGCGTGCAGATGGTGTCAGACCGACAGGTAGATGAAAATCAGACTGAACAGTACTTTCCCCGATTGATCCAATTTCTTCTGATGCATTCGGGCTCAGATAAATACGTTCATCAAAGTCCCCCGTACCGATAATGTATTCCTCATAGTTATTGTTCAAATTTTGAATTGTTATTTCGAAATTTTCCTGTTCTAATAAACTCCCAAGAACTGAAGGGTGAAGTTTGATCAAATCCTTAAAAAAATATCGCAAACGCCTGCATTTATTGTACAACACATTTTGAAAACATATTTCTAGGACTAAACAGTAGACATGAAAACGTTACGCAAATGAAATGGCAGATTAGATATTTTCACTCAAGTGAGAGGCTACTTGGATCTTTAAAAAAATGAAACAAGTAAACAATTTGCGCTCAGAATATAGGACCTATATAAACTGTTCCATGGAAATGACAATTATCAAACAAACTATAGAGAGTCTAACAATTTACAAATATGCACCGTTCAAACAATTCCAATTGACGTTCTCGAATCATTATGTGATCAACGTACGTGAAAGTAATGACAATCCACTTATAATTAGGAAGTGAATATTCCGTATAACATAGTATGTAGGAATTTTTTCTTGAAAATACCATTTATTTTTGTATTTAACTTTCTTTAGCAAAGCCCATCAAAAGCTACCATATATTTTTCGTTTCCTTACAATGAATCAGCCAGTCGGTTAATCATGGGCAAAGTAGGAAGTGGGGCAGTTTGACTTGACACACTATCAGCAGAGTGAGATGAAATTGTCAAGACAAATGCCAGAGTATTAATGGAAGTAGAAACATTAGTCATCGACAGCATGGTTCGGGAATGAACTAGTGGGATAAAAAGTATAAGAGTTTCAAAGCACAAAATCTAAGGGACGATATAGAGTGTATGCATCTGTCCCCCATTCAACGTCTCCAAACACTGGTTGCTATTATTTTATGGACTCCAACACACCTATTCATTTAAACATACAAACATTGGCATAAAATGGCACCAAATAGATATGCGCCATATAAATCATGCGATTTGTGTGAGGGCTGGGACACTACTTGGGCGCCCAAACCGAAGCAGGTGGTCTTCTTAGCGGGATCACACCCGGAGCCTTTGATATAAAGGTCTAATCCACAAGGCAGTGGAGCAGTCTCATGGTAGCCAGTGACCACCAACCTGGTTGAGGCGCTGGACTTTCGGTTTTCATCCTCTCAATTTCGTAAACAACACCCTTACCACGAGAAAGCAGTGAGTAGGACTTTTCTGGCAGTGACTGTATACTCGTGAACTTACGAGAGCACTTCAAGAGAGAGCGAACTCTCCTTACCCTCGACCGTACCAGGGCATTTTGGGGCCTAACTAGATAGTCTACACTTGTCCATATGGTTTGGCCATCGAGGTAGGCGATGGCTGGGTATACATAGGACATAATACTTCTCAAATGAAAAATAGCATTTTAAAATCAAATTTTGCCTAGTTTACTATCAGAAAATTTGCAATGCACAACTGTAAGTTTAATTTTATGAATTATTTAGAATAGCATCAAAATTTATGACTTTCGCTCAAAGAATAGAAAACCACTGAATATAACCTTCAGAGTTGTAAATTTCAAAATCCATACTCGATGTACATTCACGATATACTTAGTAAACTACATAAGTCCAAAATCTTTTAGTAATATAACATATAACAAAAGTATTTATATTATTCAATACAATTAGGCGACTGTTATTTTTGCACATCAAGCTATATGATGTATTAATAACTGAAAATGCTTTTATCTTTGAAATATTATATCACACGGCAAGTCCAGCCTGAGCTAAATACATTTGCAATCGCTTAAATATTTAACTGTACTCAAAATTGATTCTCTGAAATAGGTATGCACTAAAGCATAACTTCTGAGATAAATAATACTAACCTTTTCAATCAACCTTAGCATAAATGGTCGAAAAAAGTGTTCTTTCACAGTTTTACACTCAACATAATTAACATCATTATCTTCGCATATTGGACGTAGCATACAAGTTGGCTCATCATGAGGTGGACACCAAGTTTTGTTTTGAGCAACTGAAGTTAAAAAATCCCTAGGCAAACCATTTTGCTCCATATTGATCAAATCTCGTCTTCTGGAAAGCATAACTGCACCAAGAGTCCAGTCCAAACAGCAGGCTAGTAAGTGATAGGAATTGACTAAATCATCGGTAACTGCTGGAAAACTTGCTCGAGACTTGATGAATAGCAGCCATGTAAACCTGAATAAGTCAGAACCCGTTGGGCGCACTGAAATGATAAAAACAGAAAAGAATCGACACAAGTAAATAATTGTTCATATACAACTTAAACATTCAAGGCCATTAAATGAGTTCTCCATAATGCATACTGATGGGTGCATTAGTTAAAGTTGGTATATAACACAAACAACGTAGTGACAAATCAATAGAAAGAGAAATTTGTAAAGAGACGGCGATATTAACAAGGGAAACGATAGAGAGAAACAAGTCGAGATCATGAAAAAAGAAAGTAATATATAAAACGCAGCACAATAAAGTGATTTAAGTCTACGAAATAGAACTACATCGCCTACTGTACAGAAATTCCCAACATTTGAACAATAAATTAAATGATTTACTGATAAGTCAATTTAGAGAAGTAAAATATTTGAAGTGATAAGTAGATGTTTGACGAGGATGCTCGTCGTTAATACTTCTAAATAACATAAACATGATGATCAGGATGATAACTTTAGCTCCAACTTCACTCGTGCCTATGTTATGAATCTTGTGATTAGTCGAGAAAACAGATGATCAAGTCCCACTAGACGATGGTGAAGATTTAGATGAAATTTCGGTTGTGCTGAGGGGACTTAAGGACGCTAAATTTTGCGGATGCTTAAACTCTGCTCTGATATGATCTGTTTTGCAAATAGGTGTGCAAAGTGGAATCGTTGAGCGTACAATACTAGAAGTAAGACGAGAGAGATTGTAAACTTGTGACGAGGTGACTAAGTCATGGTTTACTTAGTGTTACTTTTATCAAATAACCGTATTATTTGAAAGATGAAGTACAATTACGTGGCCCAAGAGCAACATAGTCAGATTAAGACGTAGAACCAATTTATAAGGTCACAGATTGTTTATTAGAAGCATTTAATGTGCAAACCTTTTCAAAGGAAGTCTTTGAAATGACTGTATGAAGATAAAAGTATTATATATATACATATATATAGCTGAATGAGTAGTGCAAAGGTTGAATACAGGGGACTCAAGGAAGACAGTAAGCCAGTTGATAAAACCGTGAATATTTATCGGCTGAAGTGGTTAGAACATGCGCTATTGACGCCTAACCATTCGCAACCTCGACAAATGACGTTAGATGCCGTAAACGTAAGTTGGGGGAAAACTAAGATGTGGAATCAGTCTATGAATTTGCTGGACGGTTTATACAAGATTTCCAAATCAATTATCAGGTTTAGGTAGGTGTTTCAACCCGTTACGAGTATTCTGAAGATATCAGTATGATTTCGTTGGATTAATTTCTTAAGTTTTCTCCCAACATGTAGCCAAAAAACGAACCACAGGTTTTTAATATATGAGGACATTTTAAGTTATACAAACGAAGTGCGAATCTAGGTGAAAGACAACTTACTTTGACTGGTCTCATAATCTGTGTCAGAAAATAATACCCCAAACGATCGACCGAAATTACGAAATATCACCGATGAAACGGAGAACTGACGTTCAATGAGCTCGATGCGATCTCTCATATCATCCAGCATATCAGTCATGTCAGCCCATTTCCTAATACGATGAAAAAACTGTACAGATTAATTAGTAAGAGGAACATACCTGAACCATACTCATTTTGGCTGCAGATAACAATCGTGACAGAGATATATAGGCGTTATCGACATGTCCAGAAATTCCGTCTGATAGACAACGGCGACAACATTCATAGAGAGAACAAACAAGCCACTGGATTTGATCACCATCAATCGAATAATTCGCCCAAACATCTTGTTAAATCAAAACAATTTATCTAGTTACCTTTGTACTTTTCCCAAGCTTCCTCTCTAACAGATCCATCTATACATAAATCTTGACAGAGGTCTTCAAAACGTTTTTCAACCGGCTCTTCGTAGTCGAAATCTAAATTATGCATCACTGCAGCGCGTATTATTAGCGTCTACTTGGAAGCGGAAACGGTCTGGAACAACAACACAACAGTCAAGATCGTTAAATGACTCTGTAATAAGAACGCGACGTACTAGTACAACATATATTTCGAAAATTCAAAGATTTGGATCGGGTACAAAAAAGAGAAAATCTATTACAAAATAGAATTATCTATCGTTCTGCAGGGTCAGCTTAAATATGGCTTCCATTACATTTGCTGCCCTGCAATAAGAAAAACAGACTCACGTTAGTAACCTCATATGTAATGACTCCTAATACTACTAAATCTACTCAAAATGCCGCTCGCGCAAATACAGCTGATGGGTTATAACAAAAATTCAAACTTCGTAGTCTAAGAGATTTAAAACTTTTTTCTTGAATTTTACTTTTTGCTTATAGAGGATAGTTTGAACGGATTATAAGCTTTCGTTTAATCGGCTTCCGTATCTGGTAGATGGATGTCACCGATACATTCAGGTAGGAATCAAGGTATAGATAACGACTTTAAAATGTTTGGTAATTTGAAATGCTATACTGTCTTGCGTATTCAAGGATGTGTTAAATTGTGAATGAGCTTCTTCGGTAATTAACTGATATTTCTGTTACTTTTGACATCTAAATCAATAATACTTACATCGTTCTCAGTGATTAAGAAAGTAAACAGTGTTGTTATGTTCCTTTATGTGACCCTACACTATGTGGAGTTACCCGTCGGAACCAATAAAAAATCATTGGGCTAGCTTTTCTTGTTTTATGCCGTCGGTACCAGAGGTGCAATAACATATTTAAGAATTTATTCATCTCCATTTGTAGTGGTTATCCAAAGAGTAACTTCCAAGTACCATACACTGCATGACTGTTGTTTGTAGTGGCTTAGTTTCGTTAATCAATCACCTTGACAACTGTTATTATATAAATTATAACGGTGTTTTAAATCAGAAGGCGGATAGCACAGATCACAATGCCACAGGCACCTCGAGCGAATTGGAAGCAGAGAGGTGAGTGTGTGTATGCGAGCAAATACAGAGGCGAATTTATAGTCAAATCAAATAAGGGCATAGCAAGGCGAAGTAAAGCCAAATAATAGGATTCTAGTGCATATGTATATGGAGAAGAGAATGACTGATCGGGCTATATTTAAGCTATCAACATTTTAGCTAGAGAGAGATAGGTGCGCTGGCTGTCATATGATCAAGCGTATACGTTTATACGGACGAGATAGTGGTAATATTAGTGCAAAGAAATAAATGAGTTATTATTGTTCGAATAACATTGTTTGTTGAGTAATTTGAGAAAAGGGTTTAACAAAATGTAACTATAATCGAGGCTGATTGCAGGAGAGTTGCTATATGTTTCCATTTTTTCATTCGATGTGTAACTTTATTATGAGTGTTATTTTTACGACCCTTTCAGTCTACACACTTGCACTCCTGCGCACTAAAATTTGCTTCGTATATTATTCCTTGATTTGCATTTTATCTCATCTTGACCAAACTCTCAAACAGGTTCATCACAAGGTCAAAAATGATTTTTTCCAGATAGTTCAACATGTAAAAACAAGGATGGTTGTGAACGGATTACAAAGTTTCCCGTCTCACTCATCCATCCTGATTATTATTTGATGCACGATAAAAGCGTTGAGATTCACTCATATTCGTGTTTCTTATTATGTTATTTGTATTTTATTATCCTATGATGGTAGTGACGTTGCTTTACTTGGTCTCTAATTACACACTAATTTGCCGCTCTTTGGCTACACTTCTATAATATTTCGAATTATTTGAATTCTAGTAAGAACTAAGAATCCCAGAAATAACGCAACTGAATTAAAAAGTAAGACACAAGCACAAACGAATGTATTGTATTTAGAATTCGAAATCAAGCATTCAACAAGTACAAAAGAATCATTAGTTAATTCAAACACCACATCCGCCACAGCTTAAATAGAAGTATAAGTGTTTGTAATCGGTTTTACGTCTTCTCGTTAAGTTCATCCTGAGTCTGTCCGACATTGTATTGGATAAAATCTTTGTAGTATCTAGAATGTGCTCATTAGTATTGGAATTAACAGACGAAATCGGAACAGACTCACCTGGAATTGTATACAATCAGCATGTCGGTTTTGTACCGGAATCATTAATATCTAGAATTCGAACCATAGATTTTTCAACACTATCCTCCCCCACGAAATAATGTTGAATCTTTATATCCCCAAGTTATGAATAATGTGGCTTCATTTAAAACATATTTATCACATTGACTAGAGTAAACATTAGAAGTGTTTTTGTGACAAGGATAAACAGCATTTGATATGAAATCATCCGAACTGTAATGAAAATCGAGGTCATTTAGTACTCGTGCTTTGCATTGAACAAGTTTTTCACAAAGAGCAATTGCATTGTGAGGATAGGTATTATATGATATGACATCAGGATTTGACTCTTCTGAAATATTTTCATGAAATTTATTAAGGATGCCATTGCACAGTAATGGATCATTAGAAAAGTCAGCATCTATCAAAACTACATCAGGTTTTCGATCATGACTAGGTTCATTCAACATATCTTCCTCAGATGTGCAAGGAAATTTGTCAGAAATAAGTGTATCATTAGGAAAAACCATATCTGGTACAATAACATGAGGAATCTGATAAGTCGATTGATTAGAAACTGTTGTCTCATATGGATTATGAGTTTCATTTAACTCTGAACTGCCACATGACTCTACACTGTCTTTTAAAATCGTTGATAAAGATAAATGATCATTGGGAACACTGGACTTAATAGAATCAGAATTACAAGACATAATATTAGTTGCAATAAGATGAACATTAGTATTACAAACTGACTGAATATGTCCAGTATCACCACATTTAAAGCACTTAGAATTACGAAATTTACATGAATTAAAAGATTGGAACTTGCCACAGGACAAACACTGACTAAATTTGTACCCATCTTCGTGAAATGCATTGCAACTCCTCAATGAATTATCTGCATAACCTTGAGTATGCACTGGGTCGGGATGACGTAGTAATGTAGTGGAATTTTTTATATCCTCATGAGTCATTTTACGAGATCTCCCTCCTTTACCGCATTCGAAATTTGTATAATTAACATAGTCTAGCAGCAGTTCCTTGAGAGTTGTATAAGGAAGCGAGATAGGCTTTTCCGGCATAGCCAGAATTCCTAATAAGCTGTATGCTTCTTTTCCAATGAATGTGAGGAAATGTGCCACAATATTAACATCCTCATCATCTTCCTTGGTCATAACCCAGATTTCTAACCTTTCAAAATAATCCTCAAGAGCCTCAGAAGTTGAATGAATATCTAACTTTTCCATCGCAGGCTCCATCGTGACGCCAGTATAATATTTGAATTACTTGAATTCTAGTAAGAACTAAGAATCCCAGAAATAACGCAACTGAATTAAAAAGTAAGACACAAGCACAAACAAATGTATTGTATTTAGAATTCGAAATCAAGCATTCAACAAGTACAAAAGAATCATTAGTTCATTCAAACACCACAACTTCCTTAAATTAATTGACTTGAACTGTTTTTTCGAAGTAAACTGCTCTTCCAGTTAGCTGAGAATGCCTATTATTGACAGGCCATCAGCCTCTACTGCTCCTAATAATTTAGTTGTTTGTTATTTCACGGTTTCGATTCGTTGCCTTTGAGTATGTAAAAGTTGACTATTCTGTAGGGTAGCATTCTGACTTCTTTAGGCAAAGAGTTATTCTATAAAAAATGATTAGTTTGGTGGTTATTAATATTCTCGTTATTCATATTTTTGTGATCTAGCTGTATTCAGTCTCGTGTCTACAAATTGGTTGTGTGGTCAATTTCCTTTTCGGGTGTACCGTATGGATTTTAGATATTTACTCTTTTTCAAATTAGTTCCAAACCTTAGATTACCGAATCACTTTACTTTTTTAGCTATATGAATCAGTGTGCGTCATTAAATAGCGATTTGAGTCATATACCTTAGGGGCAGGGAACTCATTCATTACTGGTCAATACAGCGTTAAGTAGAAAGCTAATAAGCTGTTGTCAAATTATTTCTCATTGTTCACTAGACGCATTAGGGGTTATTGATTTAGAAAATACTCACTTTGGTTATCATTAATAATGGTAAATATACCATACGCCAATAATACTGGTGCACGCTCACAGTTACTGTATATGCTAACTCCGAGTACCAGATAAAAGATCAAAGGACACTGAACAACAAGTACCAGTACATTCAAAACGAGTTTATTTTCGACTCAACACTGACTTTCTGTCTGTATTCACTGCTGTTGAAACAAAGACACTAAAGCATAATGCATCTCCGACCTACTAAGTTACATAAATCTTTCAAAACAACCCAAGCTTTATAATCGAAGCTCGATTGAGCCAGTCGATTTCCCATTAACACCATAATTTTAGTTAAACAGCTATAGATACAAATGAACAAGGGGAATGTTAATGGAGTCCTCGATATCCAGCGTATTTGCTAATCCAGTAAGTACGAGACTGAAAACTTTAATTTTACCAAGAATTTTAATATGCATTGTAAAAAAACATATTTTCCATCATTAGAAAGAATTAGTAGGGATGAACTAATAATTTCGTCAGCAGCGCCCTCAATGACATAAAATCCCGTCAGGACGGTGTCACTCAGTAACATCATTTTGCATCTGTTAGTACCCAGGACTAATATATGAAGACTTGAAACTCAAATGAATTTGAAGCCGACCGATGCTAAGCAAACCGTCAGATACAACACCGGAAGCGCAGTAACTCATAAATAAAGTCGTGAATAATCCCTGTCCGAAAATGCCCAAATACATTGCGGCATTTTAATCATATGAAGAAACGAATTGAAATATCTCCCACACGAATCCACTTCAAAGCCATCAATAGGCATAAAACCAACAAAGGAAGTCGGTGATCTGGTGATCCCACACTGCATGAAAACTATCAAGATAACAAACCCGACACCAAGGCTTATACTAATGGGCAATCCTACCAATACACAGAAAATTCAAAATTATCCTTATGTAAACCAAACAATACAGCGACAGAATAAAATGGTAGATATCACGGGGAAAAATAAGTCGTGATTCAGAGAAATATAGAAAATTAGATTGATAAATCATACAGCTGGAATAATATTGCAATTCCAAAATCCCTTTCCTTAGTTACAGGCATTCTTCATCTTAGATATTTTAGTTCATTAGAACTCCTATGAGAACGATACGAGAGCAAACCTCTTTGGCTGATTGAATTCAGACATTAGAACTCAGGAATAAAAGGAGAAGTGATTTTGCAAATAAATTTGCTGTTGTCAACCATATTCATTGTAACCATCTAATACAGGGTTTAAATTAACTAGACTTCATAAATAACCAGTTCAGCACCATCAACAGAAATTTAACTGTGAAACGGTTGACCTGGAAGTTTACAGCAAGAATATGTCATTCAGTTTGTAGAATTAAAACTAAGGTTCGGAATGAATAATAACTGTCTAGGTATCTTAGATACGCGCTATTGCCCAGTTAAAATCAAAATAAGGTGACTGGGTAAATGACTGTTCTAGATTTCATTATAAATATAAATATACATTACTCACTAAACAAGTACTAAGACCCCGTTATCCAACCAATAATTGTTCAGCCAGTTAGCAAATCTAAATAACAATAAATAAACGAGTGGATAAAGAATGTAAGAAAATTCCCAAACGCATCAAATAAATGTCATTCGTTCAAAAAGTAATATTTGATTGCTTTATAACACAGGGTGTTTCCGATTCTGAAAGAGTGCTTCAATTCACAACCAAAAATGCACACTTCCAGTCAATGCAAGCAATACGACCAAATGGGGAACAAATCAATATGGTTGCCGCCAAGACTAATTATAAACTAAAACAACATAAATGTATTTCAGGAAAAAAGTGAAAACTCAGTAAAGGCGTAAGAAAAATAAAAACTGTAATAAAATACAAATATTACCATCTCAAATGGAAACAAAAAGACTAAAAAATGTACAACTGAAGGGATCAATAGGAACAAATTACAAACATATAAATGGAGGGATTTTTCACACAAAACCTTCAAAATAGATCTTACACCGGCCTCGAAAATCCCTTTATACAACGCAAAGCCGCTTCCATGCCTTTAGTCATGGTACATTCTGTAGCAGCTTATACTAGAGGAGCAAGTGGGACTTACAACAGTACGCCTACTCGACCTGCCTACGTAACATGACCTATTTGATGCATAAAAGTTATCCAACCTAGCCATGTGGACATTTGTGGCTCAGTGAGTAGTTTATCCCAACCCATTTTAGATTTACAGAATTTTTGCAAGAGGAATCTGGCAATCAGGCAGACTGGAACAACTAGAACAGAGGATCGAACAAAGAAAAAAACAGATAGAATCCCTCTTCTAGTCAGAGGCTTTCTGGTGCATCGCAGCAAAACTTAAAGACATCTTGTTTGAAAACCCATTCTTCAACTAGAGTTCAGTGGGTGGTATCGTAACTCGTTGGCATTTCTATCAAATACTCTTCTTTACAAACATCAGGCAAGATGGTCCTTAGTTCTTCTGAGTTGGTGATCCATTTATAATAATAATAATAATTTATTCTCAAATAAAAGTTTGTTACATGAGACACGCCAGTTTACAGGCAAGATCAAATTTTTACAAATGATACAATATCCACTGTAGTAAATTACTCAGCTGGATTGATAATTTAAAAGATATGAATGTAGATGGTTTCAGTCAGTATCACAGTTGGCGCGCTTCATGAAAGTTATTATTATTATTATTAGAAGCTTTATTCAACATTATATTTTTGGTACAACATAGAATTCTCAGCATAAAGTATTTCAACAAGTTTCCTTTTCTTATACCTTGATCGACTGTGACGATAAATTTTGAATGATGACCAGTTAGATGTTAGAAGTTCGGTAATCCATATTTGATTACTGTTCATTTGTTTCAATGCATATTGCCAGCCACCATGATGTCGCTGATTGTACCTTTTTGTATCCCGTATAGCGAAAGGTTGTAAACTTTTCATAAACGCGCCTGAATAGGTTGTGCGCACAATAGACATAGTGATGTGCTAAAACAAACAACAAAACAGATAACTTGATGAAATATCTAGATCGGAGGAACAGGTAGCCCAGATATTCAAGCAGGCCGCCGGTTGCGTTGCGAATGTGCAACTGATTGTCAAGGATAGGTCCTTTGAAGGTGGGAGCTTCTAGAAATCGCAACCTTATGTCCCTTAGGAATATCTAAGACTTTAAGGATGGTGCATGATGAAGTCACCCTTTCCATATCTCAAGGGGGCTGAAAGAGGGAGCAAATAAAAGAATCTCCTCTACATAATAATTCACTTGTCTGCTTATCAAATGTCTTTGCCTGTTCACAGGTGGAAAAGTAAATCAAGCAATCATCAACATACAAATTGTTCTTGACAGAATCTATGACATAACAATTATAACCATCAGAGAATGTTTGAACTGTCCTATTCCCAGCGAAGTCCGCACAAAACGGTGACCTGGCACTAAATGAATGAGAGGCCATTTAAAATTACGATGGCTCCCTCGACATGTCATCCTCCTCCCACCATATAAATATTAAAGCTCCTCGATCAGACCCAGGAACCTCCACTTGCATGAACATTTCCTCAACATCTGCAGAGATTGCAACCGCCTCCTTGTGAAAACGAAATAATATACACACTAGCTCAACCGTGGTGTCGGGTCCTTGATAATTTATATCATTTAGGGAAACCCCTGCCAACGTAGTGACACAATCAAAGACTACTCTCAGTTCCTCTGATTTTTTCGGGTTTTTTATTCGATCCTGACTAAAGGTGTATCTTTTATTGCTTAGTTTACTGTTGCATGATATCAAACTATTGACAATAATGTCGTGTTTAATCAAACTCAGGGTCATGGAGTGGTTTATTGTACGACTGCTAACTTTCGGCTGTCTACTTGGAAAGGTTGTCGGAATCTCTACAGACAGATATCTGATCCCATCTTGTTGGTAACAGTTTTATTACTTCTCAGGTATCGAACTCTTGTTTATTAACTGTTCCTTTTGTTGGTTAGCACGTTGGTTTGTGCTAGAGATACCTCTAAATGTATAGCTCAGGCTGTACCGTTTGAGGTATTTCGTAATTTTGATATACCTGATTCTTTTTTAAAAATTTGAACTGTTCGAGTTAAACACAGAGTTTAAACACAAACGACTCATTCAGAAACAATGCGTACGCAATACAGAAGGACGTAGTCTGGCCTAATCGGATAAACTTTGGTTCATTAGTTCTGCGTTCAAACCGAATATTAGTATTTCGTTCGTTACAGCCAATATAAGCAGAAAAATATCATGCTATTGTTTAAATGTTAAAGTTATAAATAAAAAATAATACTAAACTTATTTGGTCTCTTAGAGAAAAGTATGTAGGATTATGGTCTACCTCGATATTAGTATTGCTCTAATTATAGACCTAATCCTAAAATTGTAGATTTGTCATGATATAACTACCTAATCTATAAGATCTTACAATGAAGTCACATCATCATCTATACCAACTCATCCCATCGTAACAATCAGCACTATCTGATGGAGGACAAACTTGTAGTGGCATTGGACAAACTTAGACTAGAGAATGAACAGTATGTTTAATATGAATAAACGATATATAACAACACTCAAGAGTGACCACGCCTGCAAGGTCAAGCCATGCCATTCGATCAATTCAAATTGATTCAATTCATTCCTCCCGCATTCCCCACCGTTAGGTTTTTCTCCACGTTAAATGTTGGATGTCTATTTTCCCAGTAGTCTCGTGTTTAGCTTTGAAGATCGTGTGGTTAGGGCCCAATGCCACTACAAGTATATGGTTGCTGCATATCGGAACAGTAAGATTATAAATACGGTTAGGAAGATTTTTATTTGATAAAAGGCGAAAAATTAGATTTTGCTCATAAAAATTTCGAAAACGTCTGATTCCGTAGGCTCCCATTCAAAACCTGCGAACAGATTAGAAAAGTTTACATATCTCAACTTTTCGAATGCACATATCCAGATCAATCATGCTTTCATTACTACAAGGCTGTGATTGCTGGCAATCACACAGTAATTTATTCAACGTCATGGTAAGCTACCTAGTTCCTTCAGTATTCTAAATCTCTCAGTAGGTTACAGTTCTGATACCCCTAAATTTTCTGGTACGAAAAAACTACCTACCAAAAACTGGCGTCTTTTCACTGAGAACCGAGAACAATGGCGAGAAATTAGTAGCCAGATATTGGATATCCTTTTAAGGAAGGTCTGAACACATTTCAATGTTGAGCAAAATGATATAACAATAGGAATAATTTATTTACTGTTTTCCATGACGTACTACTATACGAGCAGAATCAAGATTTTACCATCACTGGATAGATACTCAGTTAATATGTTTTATATAGAATAGATCACATAAAATTAGACGAACAATTCACGACCAAAAATAATGAACCAGAATATATGTAAAATGGTACCACGTTCAATACGATTAAAAGCAGTCAACACGGTCGGTCTATATCAGAACTCAATAATAGGAGTAAGACAACAAACTAAATTTTCTATAAATGAGAGTCTATTTGGTTGCGTTTAGTTGACAATCGCTCCTTGCTTTCATTAATCATGCATCTCAATCAAGAATAAATTAGCTCTAAACTCTGAAAATCGTAAAGTAGTTTGTGACATCCTGCTGTTTGAACGTATAGTTTGAATTATTCACAGTTTTAGGCGTCAACAATATAGGCAGAGTTTGCCCTTCTTGTTCTCTGCGATCTGAAATCCTATACTAAGGTGATGGGAATATTTTTATGACCGATATTACGCTAGCAGTTTACGGACAAAATAGAAATAGAGGAATATAAGTAAAATGAAAGAACTATTGGGAAAACGAAAACAAGGGATTGCAAAATAGGTTCGTTATATAACATGATAAAAAGGCAAAATCAAAATACCTTGGTTTACGGATTGTGATCTTTGTTCAACATTACTTGCGTTTTTAGTTGAATTTAATGTGCACTCAGTGCAATATTTGTTCTGTTTTCCAAGTTGATATCTTATATATCATATCGTCAATTGATTTGAGTGTGATGTTTACTCAAGGTTCAATATACCTCGTATTGAGTTGACGCGAACAATGTTCAGCCTGGTGCGCAGCATCCGATGTCTTATCACTCTGGATGCTTTACATAAATGTGATTTTACTCTAATTAATAATCAAAATGGGTGTACGACCAACACTAGGGTTGTCGTCCTCTTTTTAGGGTTAATAAACCCTCAGTTGTACCAGTTCTGGTGTTCCTACTTTGCATAGTGGGAATTGCAGTGATTCCCATAAAACGTCTGTCGGAACTCGACAGCCTTTTTATCGATTGTTATGTCTCCTATCGTAGAGTATTACTTACTTACTTACTTACGCCTGTTACTCCCAATGGAGCATAGGCCTCCGACAAGCACTCTCCAACGCACTCTGTTCTCCACCTTCTTTTCTAGTTCCATCCACTTCCTGTTCATTCTTCTCATGTTTATCTCCATTTTCCGGCGTAACGTGTTCTTTGGTCTTCCTCTTTTCCTTTGGCCTTGAGGATTCCATATGACGGCTTGTCTTGTGATACGGTTGGGTGATTTCTTCAGTGTGTGTCCTATCCACTTCCAGAGCTTCTTCCTGATTTCTTCCTCCACTGGGATCTGGTTTGTTCTCTCCCACAGTACGTTGTTGCTAATAGTGTCCGACCAACGGATCCGAAGTATTTTGCGTAGACACCTGTTAATAGACACCTGTATCTTCTGAATGATGGCTTTCGTAGTTCTCCAGGTTTCCGCCCCATACATTAGGACTGTATTGAAAATCCTGACCTTGGTGTTGGTCGACAGTTGTTTTGAGTTCCAGGTGTTCTTCGATTGTAAATATGCTGCTCTTGCTTTGCCGATCCGCGCCTTCACATCTGCATCAGACCCACCATGTTCATCAATGATGCTGCCCAAATACGTAAAGGTTTTTACATCTTCCAAATCTTCTCCGTCAATTGTGACTGGATTGGTGCATGCTGTGTTGTATCGGAGAATCTTGCTTTTCACTTTGTGTATATTGAGACCTACTGCTGCTGAGGCTGCTGCCACACTGTTCGTCTTCTCCTGCATCTGTTGTTGCGTTTGCGATAGAAGGGCCAGATCATCTGCGAAGTCTAGATCGTCCAGCTGCATCCTGGATGTCCACTGTATCCCGCGCTTCCCTTCAGATGTTGACGTCTTCATGATCCAGTCGATCACCAGAAGAAAGAGAAAGGGTGGTAGTAAGCAACCTTGCCTAACACCGGTCTTCACTTCGAACGAGTTTGCCAATTGTCCTCCATGCACAATTTTGCAGTTTAATCCATCACAGGAATTCCGTATGATATTGACTATCTTCTGAGGTAGGCCGTAGTGTCTAAGAAGCTTCCACAGTGCTGTTCCGTCTACGTTGTCAAATGCTTTTTCGTAGTCAATGAAGTTGGTGTAGATTGATGAGTTCCATTCAACTGATTGTTCCACAATGATCCGTAGAGTTGCGATTTGGTCTGTACACGATCTATTCTTACGGAATCCCGCATGTTGGTCTCGAAGTTGGGCGTCTACGGAGTCCTTCATTGTGTTTAACAATACCCTGTTGAAGACTTTTCCTGTTATTGAAAGAAGAGTGATGCCCCTGTAGTTATCACACTTGCTGAGATCGCCTTTCTTTGGTGATTCGACCAGAATTCCTTCTTTCCAGTCTTTTGGTACTTGTTCCTCATCCCAAATCTTATTAAAGAGAATGTGGAGTATCCTTGCAGTTACCGCTACGTCTGCTTTTAGTGCCTCTGATGGGATGTTGTCTGGTCCTGCTGCTTTGCCACTCTTGATTTGTCTGATGGCCATGCTGATTTCTTCAATTGTTGGTGAGCCAACATTGATTGGGAGGTCCGTGGGTGCTGCTTCGATATTGGGTGGGTTCAGTGGGGCTAGTCGATTTAATAGTTTTTCAAAGTGTTCTACCCACCTGTTTTGTTGTTCTTCAATGTTAGTGATTACCTTGCCTTCCTTGCTTTTCCCTGGTCGTTCCGGTTTACGGTGATTTCCAGAGAGTTTCTTTGTCGTGTCATACAGTTGTCTCATGTTTCCTTCTCTTGCAGCCTTTTCCGCCGTCGTTGCTAAATCTTCCACATATTTACGTTTGTCAGTTCTGATGCTCCTCTTCACTCGTTTTTTTACTTCTGTGTATTCAGCTTGTGCCTTGACTTTTTCTGCTCTTGTTCGGCTGGTATTGATTGCTGCCTTCTTTTTCCTTTTTTCTTGAATCTTATCAAGTGTATCAACAGTGATCCATTCCTTGTGATGGCGTTTTTTGTGGCCCAGAACCTCATGACATGTTGAAGTGATTGCTTTTTTGATCCCCTTCCAGTTGCTCTCCATAACAGTTCCTTCTCCATTGAGTAGATCATGAAATGCCTGGAACTTGTTGCTGAGGACTACCTTGAATTTGTTGAGTTTGTCAGTATCCTGAGGAAAAGCTGTATTAAACTTTTGTGATGTTTTCCGCCCCATTGTCTAGTGCTTCTTGAGTTTCAACTTCATCTTGGCGAACAGCAAGTAATGATATGATGCTATATCAGCTCCTTTCTTGGTTCTCACGTCTTCCATTGTCATCCTGAACGTTGTGTTGATGCAGATATGGTCGATTTGGTTTTGTGTAGTGTGATCCGGTGAAATCCATGTGATTTTGTGAATGCGTTTATGTGTGAATATAGTGCCGCCCATGACCAGTCTGTTGAAGGCACATAGGTTTGCAAATCTCTCACCATGTTCGTTCATTTCTCCCAGTCCGTGTCGTCCCATGATGTCTTCATATCCAGTGTTGTCCGTTCCAACTTTGGCGTTGAAATCTCCCATCAGAATGGTCAGGTCCTTTGTTGGGCACTTCTCGATGACTGACTGCAGCCCATTGTAGAATTGATCTTTAGCGTCTTCATTGTAGTCGTTGGTGGGCGCATAGCATTGGATGACGTTCATTGAAATGCCCTCTTTCTTTGTTTTGAAGGAGGCTTTGATGATCCTTGGTCCATGGGATTCCCATCCTATAAGTGCATTTTGTGCTTGTTTGGACAGCATCTATGCGACTCCTTGTGTAGGTGGGGCATTTTCTTCTTCATGGCTGGAGTATAACAGAAGCTCTCCTGATGTTAGTCGTTGTTGTCCAACTTGCGTCCAGTGTGTTTCACTGATCTCAAGTACCTCTAGGTTGTATCTCCTCATTTCTGCAGCAATTTGAAAGGCTCTTCCGGTGTCCCACATTGTACGAACATTCCATGTATCTAAATAAATGGTCGCTCTGGTTGTCAGAAGGGGCATCGGCCTCGGAAATTCCGAAGGAACTTGGCTTTCACCATGAGGCGTCATAACTCTTCTAAATGAAGGCCTTCTGACTCCCAGGGCAGAGTTTAAAAGGTTTGAATAATTATTTCTGGTTAGCGTTTTTTAGCGAGTTAGTTTTATACGGGATGGGGTCGCTAACCCCGTGCCCAACCCTCCTTCTTTATCCGGGTTTGGGACCGGCAGCATAGTGAAGATAAAACGGGTCTGAGAAGTTAATTTAAGTGTAACACAAGTTATTGTCTTAATTACAAACTTCGTAATCTTAAGAATATTTATTTAGAGGGAAAGAAAAAAAGAAGTGAACACCTAGTGAAAAGTTTCATCCATGATAAGAATAATAATTGCGTAACGAATGTCAACCTCAGAAGGAAACCAACAATTTAGAAAAATAAAATAAAAATCCTTTAATGCACTCGGATGAATACATTTAGATTTATGTAGTAGTATACAGAGTGAAACCGGATATTAGTATAAATATTTGTGCAATAATAATTAAGAATGATGCTGTGAAAGTCACAATTAATTTCAAAGGACAGTCAGGAATTAAATATGTTAAGAAGGATAAGGAGATATAAAAGGAATATCTAATGTGTCGGGGGAATAATAGTGATATTAATAACAGTAATAATTATAGATAAGAACATAAGCAGACTTCATATATTAAGATAAATAGAGATAAAATAAAATAGATGTGAAAAGATTTAGAGGTTTTATTTTGCCTTTCAGGCGATTAAATGGATGACAGACCTTGTTTGTATAAATCATTGTTGAATACATTGATATTCAATAGGTGAAATAATCCACTTTCGGAAAGAAAATCATCAAGGAGACTTTTGAACCGGGTCGTAGTTTCACTGCAACGGAGGTTCACTGGCAGTCTGTTCCACATGGTTGAGTAGCAAATAAGGAAAGAATTCTGACGTAAGTTTGTGTGGGTTCTTGGAATCGCTAGAATATTCTCCTTATTGCGTAGATTGTGGGACGATATCATAAGGTATGAAGGGGTGGATACCGAAGAGTAGGAAATACCGTTAATAAGCCGGTAGATAAAGACAAGATTTTATTTGCTACGTCTGATCCAAAGAGGTTCTAAGTTGAGTTGTTGACATCTTTGGTGATAGTCTTTGTTATCAGAATACCCCGGAACAGCTTTGGTGAACTTTCTTTGAACACCTTCAATTTTAATCAGGTCATTATGTCTGCAATTACTGTAAACTAAAATACCATATTCAAGAATGGGTAAGATACATTTTCTGTGTAATAACAATCTCGATTCGATATTATTAAAGTTTATCATTATCAATCCGATCAGCTTTCTAGCTTTGGATACTTGAGATATAATGTGCTCAGAAAAGTTCAGACTGTTGCTATGTCTTAAACCCAGGTCACGAACAGTGTTGAGAGGTTTGAGTGTATGTGTGTGTACAGTCAGATTTAAGTTAAGGCAGCGATCAATGTGAATAAATCCACTTTTGTCAACATTAAGTGGAAAATCTCACGAAACAGTCCATTCGTACAACTTGTTTATTTCCTCTTGGATTACCGCTGAAATATAGCTTTTTTTCGTGGGAGAAGAGAATGACTAAACTACTTTCAGGTCATCAGTAAAAAGGAAAGGCTTACCATACTGAAAGAGGGAACACACGTCATTGATAAAAAGGAGAAAGAGTAATGGACCAACCACACTTCCTTGTATAACCCCACTGGTTACATTCACAGGTTTAGAGTAGCAAGATCCAAAGCGAACGATTTGGCTACGTTCTTCTAAAAATGATTTGAGCCAAGATAAAAGGGGATTCTGTATGCCAAATGAAGAGAGTTTCAAAAGAAGTTTGTGTGAGACACTGTCGAAAGCCTTACTAAATTAAAAGTAAAGAATTATCACTGACTGACCGACATCTCTTTTCTGGGTAATTTGATCAAAAAACTCCAGGTGCGATGTGACACGTGAGCGTTTAGTCATAAACCCGTGTTGGGATGGGCTGATCAGACTAGCCGAAAGTAAAAATGATAATAGCTGTTTGTGGATGATTTTTTTCCATGGTTCTTGAGAGCACGGATGTCAAATTAATTGGCCTATGGTTAATAATATCACTACGTGGTCCTGTTTTGAATCTAGGGGTGATAAGGGATGTTTTCCATACAGATGGATAGGTCCCATATTCCATGGATAGATTGAAAAGTTTCAAACAAAATAGTGGAAATTTTCTACTTCCATATTTCACAAATGATGAAGGTATCTCGTCAGGTCCACCATCATAAGACTTTTTCAGGGCAGCTATGGCCTGCTTGATGTTGAAGGGTGTAAAATCAATTTTCGACAGATGTCTGGATGTCAGCATTGGAAATGTAATGATGGAGTTTTCAGTTCCAGTTTTGTAGCACTGCGAGAAGTGCTTGCTGAATTGTTCGCATATAGTATTCGGGTCGTTAACAATGCTTCCGTTAACTATGAAGAATTTAGTCGTGCCAAGGGAATTTGACTTTACACGGGATTTAAAAAGCCGAAGTATTGATAATTCTGGGCTTTTACTACGTAGAGCTTCATTTTCTATATTCATAAAATACTTACGTTTAGATGAAGCATTCTGTTGATTAATTTAAGTATACTCTGAAGTGCATACACATCATTTTGCTCGTAGTAGCGGCATTTTAATTTCCTCAGCTTTCTTTTAAAAGTATTTTGGCCCCTATTAGCATCATAAGCCACACGGCCAATAACTGGAGCAGTGCAGTCAAGACAATATATTAGGTTGTGGTATAGATTGGAAAGCGCAATGTCAACATTATTTGTGGTAAAATAAGTTTCCCATGGTAAACATTGAATGAGAGTTCCAGTCCGTTTCCATGTTTGTTGATCAAAATGTCTGCTTTGGTACATCAATGAAGCTTTAGAGTTCAATTGTATGGCGTTTAAAGAGTGAATAATACTCAATACAACTCTATGGTCACTCATAAAAAACTCATGACTGGTATGCACTGAGATAGAGTCTATGTTGATTGTGAACACTAAATCAAGTGTATTATTCCCCCTAGTCGGTTTTCAGACCTGTTGAACCCATCCACAAATTTCTAAAGTTTCAACTAGCTTGTTATATCGACCTGGTACCGGAGTCAAGCCCCATATAATTTTTGGCAGATTAAACTCACCTCCGATGATTTTAAAAGTATGCGGTTGGTGCGAAGCAATGGAAAAGATGTTTGTTAGTAATCTGTCAAACTTAGTATCCGCATGAGGTGGTCTATTTATGCATCCCACCAGTAAATGATTTTGGGATCCACAGTTTACAGTAATCCAAGAGGAGTTGTTTATAGCATCAAGTGATTTATCCTCAAGTTTTCATGCTTGAATGTCTGAACGGACATAGATAATTGTACCGCCTCCTATTCCATAACATCTATCGGTTCTAAAGAAAACGTACTTATCTACATTCAAGGAATGATCGGATATAGATGAATTACACCACGTTTCCGTAATAAGTACAATGGTTGGATTTACAAGGAATAAAAAAGTTTTAAGATGAATAATTTTATTGGACAGAGAGCGGGCATTGAACGAAAGAATAAGAAACTCAGAGTTATCATAGTGAAGCAGGTTAGAGTATAAATCGCAATTGGTCGTTCCATGAATACTCGTAGGATTAGCTGAGGTAAGAGTTGTGTTGCGAGGGGAAATAGATTCAACCACTTTGTCATCATGTGAAATATGTTTACCGTTGCCGACAGGAAAGCCAGCGGAATTCCAAAAATGTCTCCTCATTGCTATTGGATATAACATCTGGTAAAGACATAGTGTACATATTGGGAGCCGGACCAAGAAGGCTATCAGGTCTATGTGTGCGACCAAGTGGCCAATTACAATTCAGATAACTATTTATACCTGACGTATGGGTAACGTGTTTAGGACGTTTATTTCCAAGGTTTGTGGTTGATTTTGGCTTCTTCATAAGTTGGCGAGGATTGTGTGCTGTTAAACATACTTGCGATGGTTTGCGAGGTTCGAATATATCAACGTTAAGTGCGTGGTCAGTTATATGAATGTTATGATTAGTTTTCCTATTATCCGTTGCACAGTTACTGTAACTGGGTGTTGCACTAACAGGGGTTTGGACTGTGTTATCTTATTCGTCATGAGCACAACTACTTCGGGTTGAGTCTAAGTCAACATTCTTAAGAGGATGGACACCACCTACATCGGGATTACTTTCTTCTGGGTTTTGAACTTTAGGAGATTCAGAAGAGTTTTTCGGTGGCGGCATACTTGTAAAGCTAGACGTCCTCTTAGAATCGGACTTAACTTTACGACTATTAGGATTATGATGCGTTTGAGAGTTTGACGCTGGTGGTCTGTAGCTATCTCTTCCTGCTTTTTGCTGGCGTGGTGTTTTATCCGGAAGAGTCTTAATATCCTTGAAAATCTGTTTTTGTCTCAATGAGTTGGAGGAAGTTAAAAATTCACTGGCGTCTACAGATGAGTTGAATTTGAACAAGATCGGTGAGTGCATACCAGGATGACTTCTTTTTAATCTTGTGCATACACATGGTACGTGTGTCATATTGCTGGCTCTAAGCAGACTAGATTTGATATTTTTAAGGGCGTGTGTATCCGGTATATTAAACACAATTGCATTGCTAGATCGTCTTATTCTTTCAAATACCTCTGATGCAACACGATCTAGGAAAATATTTATGTCATTCATTTGATCTGGAGTCTCTGTGGGTTTGGGGTTAATGAGATATTTAAGCGGATTGAGAATGTTCACGTCTACTTGCAACGTTTTTATAGCATCCATATGGTTGCAGTTGCGATTATCATCACTGTTTACCGGCAGAGTTTTCGACATGTTTCGAATGGAGACAACTGGTAAAAGCTTGTCTTCTTCAGGATGAACGGAGTGGCTCGTCTCGTTGAAACTGTCGGAAATCGTGTCAGTAGTGATGTTAAGTTGTGTCGTTTTCCTACGTTTGGCTGGACGCCTAGAAGCAGGGGTCTTCATTTTCTTTTGTGGCATGATAAGAAAGTGACGTATAGCAAGTGGATTGAACAGAATTTTGGAAATAGAAAGGGATGAAAAAAAAATCAATTCCGAGGGTTCAAGTTAGTCTAAAAATCAAAATCTATGTTTTAACCAAGAGTGAATGTATCGTGAGGATTAGTGGTGTCAAAAACCATTTTATCTGAATTGCAAACAATAAGATGGGTTAAATGAACTTTTAAAATCTTAAATGTTTGTGAAAATCAAAATCTTCAGTGTCTGATCAATCCATGTTCAGAGGACTACGTATTTTACCAAATAAAAAACGATCGGTTGAAGGTTCGCTAGATTACAGTCAAATAATACCCCAACCAACTAGCTGCACAGCTGGGAGCTTAATAAAATGGACTGTTATGTTACTTGTATATGAGGTCCATTCTAACTGGCCTATCCAACCGCAATTACTCCGGGTAACAAATTCACCAGAAATTGTATCTGTGAGCTCAAAATACTGGTAAACAGGATTTCATTTCCTTCTTAAAGGCATCAGGATTTAAATAAGTAAACCAGGGTACTCCTTTGATGAAATATAATCAACCAGTCAATCCCCTAGTTATGTGATAGAAACCTGTTTCCGCAGCATAATATCCATGATACGCGCTCGCCAACCGAGCCTCAAAATATTGTCATCTTACTTTTACATAAAAGGGATCGTCATGTCAAATTTCAATTTACAGACTGACGTTTACGCTTTCCTTAGTTTAGGTCATAAGGACAGCTATAAATGAATCTCTCCTAAACAACTATGCCCTCTCTTAACATTAATATGGATGGCCACCAGACATATCGTGTAACTCAAACTTTTGACAGTCTGTGATGGTTGATCACTCAGTGGACTATGACCCTGTTGTGTATTTCTCTAAGGCTTCACGAAGTCACTCATCTAAATTTCCACTGGAGACTAGAATCAATATGTATGACTAGGCTCTTGACTAGACAAGTTCTCTAAGTTGTCTGCAGCAAGTTTTTTCTTCGTGCTACTTTGCTTCTAATTGTCTATGAGCAGCCTGCCAGGTGACCCCGATTCCCAAAATACTTTATAAGCAGTTGATCTTAAGGTTTGGAGAGGAATGGATGGTTTTACAGACATCTCTACTCTTTGATATTTCGGTCGAATATTGGTAAATGCAGAATACTAGCGGCTGACAGTAATAACATATCAATCTCGTACCTCCTGAACGATTTAAGGATCAAATGGTCCGCCGAGGAAAACGACCTGGGTATCATTAAAAGTTGTATGCTAGGTGTAACGTTCAAATGAACTGGTATTACGAAGAAAGTCAATAGTATTACGGGGATCCGCTCCCGAACTTAAGGTAACCTGACCCTTGAAGTATACGAACCTGCCTCAGTACTTATCAGTAACTCTATTTGAAGAAAGTTAATCGTCATATCCCCCATCTCACCAAAGACATTGCTTTCTTGAAACAAGCTCTAAGCAGCCAATAATGTGCATGAACTTGGGAGTAAATCATACTTCTCCCTCTAAATTTCACTAGAACTCCAACTTGTTTAGCATAGAAAGGTAAATGAGATTATGATCGTAATGTTGTTTGTTGTTTATAGTCACCAATCCAATGAAGATGGCATAGGTATTCAGTGTTTGACAACGCTTTTACCAGCAACACCTAATATAATTCGTACCCACCAAGAGGAATCAAAAGACAGAGTCGAGGAGATCGGAAGAGTGTATTTGGCGATAACCAATATATCGGAATTCTCTGATCTAATCTGGCTAGCGATTGCGGTAGATGTTGAGCAAGGCGTTCTCACAAGTGATCTGGTGCGGATGCCTGACCAAGCGTCTTCAGCCAGATGAGTCCACTAAAACATATGGCCAGCATCCAATGTTGAAAACTTACAGAGCTATTTATTTTGGGGATTTATTTACCGCTACACTAATAAATCAATAGTGCGTCTCAGCACTATACTACACTTAAAACGGGCACCAATTAAACGTAGAACATGAAAAATATAAACGTAAACATATTATGGATACGATGGAATCTGAATCATCACTCCTATTTTTAACCAATACTCTCTCCTTCAACCAGGAGGCAGGTCTCAAGGAACCAGAAATCTGCCATCTTAGGCCTATAAAGTTCGACCGTTTGAAGTTTGATCAGTCTGAGGCGCAACTAGCTCTAATTCACTTAGGACTTGTGGCACATTCAAATTAGTCTCCTTCACGTTGGTTGGTTATGCCTAAAAATAAGGGTAAGATGAGGTGAAGTCATTATATTAATTTGGATATAAACTCTGGATTTTTTCGGATTAATATATCTCCAATTTTAAAATTCAGGAAAGGGAGGAAAGAATCGGCGTCGAGGGAAGAACGAGAATGAAAGTCAGAAACGCGACTTGATATACAAAGAGGCTGGTCAAGGTACGTATACAATTCATACGTTGTGTGCATAATTCCATACTACTTTTTACCTTTAACTAGCTGGTAGATGGCACTTTGATTATTCGTGACAATTGTCTAAACTTTAGAGTTGTTT
This sequence comes from Schistosoma haematobium, assembly GCF_000699445.3. Classification (NCBI taxonomy): domain Eukaryota; kingdom Metazoa; phylum Platyhelminthes; class Trematoda; order Strigeidida; family Schistosomatidae; genus Schistosoma; species Schistosoma haematobium. Next base: position 10,468,308 of record NC_067201.1, read on the forward strand.
GACCCAATTTATATTATGTCACTAGAGTCAACATTTACTGTATTTACTCTTTGAAAGTTCACGTGTGCTATCATTACTTTCATGAAAGCATGCTAATTGGATCTGGTAATTGTAGTTTTTACCCTTACAGGAGTCCAGTCACCCTATAGATATTTTCACATTATTTTACTTGATTGACTATCAATCCATGAAGTTATTGACTCTTCGCCATGAGGTATGGAATCGTGGAACAAAGTCCACGCCCATATGGTTGTAGATCTTTTTCTCAGGTGACTCAATATCTGCTAAAGTTTATGGGTAGTCAGCTTATTTTCCTTCAAATATTAAGTCTTTTTATTACCTCGCACTTCCTGTTGCTTGATTTTTCTTACTACGCTTTTAACACAGTAAATACATTTACTTCAACCGCTTTAATTTTCCTGTTGTTGCTTTTCTGTTTGTGACGAAATGTTACAACTTTATAACTTACCAATTGATTTAATAAGACTCGCTACTTTGATCCAATAACTAAAGCTCAAAGCATATTCCCTCAGTCTAAAAGCCTTAATGATAATTTATTACTGTTCTCTGGTCCACTTTAAGTACAAGTGAAAAGGCTCCGACTGGTTTCACTCTTTAGAAGGAGTGGAAGTATAATATATTGACTGCTCCAAACTCCAAACTGCATGATAATGCTAAATAAGTGATAACGATAAATTCTAAAAAAAACAATGACAGCAAAATTTGATAATAATCTGTCATACCATGTTAACAGAGCGAGATGAGATCATCAAAATGACTATTAAGTCAGTCAAAGTGGCAATATCAGTAGTAGTAGTGGTATAGAGTTAGGCATGAAGAATATGATTCGAAAAGGGTTGTTTCTCATAAGGATACAAGATAATATTAAAACTTAAAACCTAAGTTAAAACAAAGAGGAAATACATCCACTTCTTTCATCCAAGTCTTAAATGCATTGATATACCTACTGAACGCTTAAACTTTGACACGTATTGAAGATCAAAAAGCTATGTTTCTTAAGATTAGTGTCAATAAAATTGTTCAGGAGGGCTATGCTGTGAGGTTAACTATTGGAAAGATATGAACCATTGCCGATTTTGTTGACGTACAATCACCTCTCTCCATTGTTCCAAACCAATGGTAGAGCTATGGGGTCACTCATTCTCGTTACAACTTGAACCTTCCAAGAAGAATACTTGTCAAAATAGGTCCCCACTGATACTTGTCGTCAAACATCTGAAAGTACAAATAACCTCCACACCAAGGAAAATCCTTAATATAAACATCAGTTTTAAGGGTGACTAAGCTGAATACATCTTAAGGAAAGCAATTCCTGATTCTCTCGAATGAATGTTCCTTACAAAAACCTTACGATTAACGTTCTCCTGTTAACCTGTGTTTTGGGACAACTCAAATGATAAGCTCTCGCAGTGGATCAATTTTATATGAATTTATCGATCCATTTTCTCCTTTAGAGCTAGGCATATAGGTCGTTTGATGCGACAAAATCAATAAGGAGCTCCACGGTCGAAAATCTTATTAACACAGGTTATTCGATCGAAATAAACAGCGTTCAGATATATCTACATGATAAAAGTTAGTGTAGTTCATAACATTAAATGCATCTGCTATATATCTAAAACATCCGGAACTGTATATACGGAAAAACTTATCCAATCTGTTTTTCTACAGT